>NC_043992.1:5208859-5211359 GCF_902150065.1 Myripristis murdjan | reverse complement strand
GGCTGATCTGACGCGTCTGCACGCCTGTTTTAAACTGCTGAACACGCTCTGCACGGCTGTGGCTGACTCACTTTCTGTTCCGTTCAAGTCCAAGAAGAGGCTGTGCCTCATATACAAAAAACATGGAAAATAGAAAAATCTTCCCTCACAAGAGAAAAGCCTGAAGCCAGTGTGCAGTCTGCTGCCGAGCACTGAAACTGGCATTTAAACGTCTTGATCTGATTTTCCTAAACACAGTGAGGTTAGAATGAGAATAAGTGAACCCGGTCAACACGCTGAGCGTTTCTACTCGGCCTTCTGAACGACGGTGGCATGAGACCCAGACCGCACTGCACAGTGATGGAAAAACATTAGAGAGATGTATCATGCACCGGTGCAAAGAATACTAAAACAGCCTCCTCAAGCAGCAGCATTGTCAAGCAGAGGTGAAAACACGGGGGTAAAAATCTGCCCGAGTCAAAGCAAAAAGGAGCTCATGAAGAATGTAAGAGCTGCTGAGTTCATTTCTTGAAAAGAGAACAAGAGCACAGCAGGTCCTTTCCACGCACTTCCATCAGGGGAGGAGGACACAGCTCAAACCAGCTTTTTACAACTGGAGCTAGAGATAAAAACAAAACAAAGTGAGATTCACAACTGGTCATGGTGCGACTGGCCACCTCATGATCCTTATGGAGAGCCAGTTGTCCTCTGCAGTATCTGAGACGCTCCTCAGATCACCTGCATGTGGACTGCACTTCCTTCCACCGCACGATTCAGTTATCAGAGAAATCTCTTTGTTTCAAACTGTGTAAATGTTGTAGTCAAAATATTCCCTCAAGCCGATTACTGCTGTTAATGGGGCTGTTGCTGTGCATGTAAACGTGCTCATCATTTATGCACCGCTTCAGTTTACATTTTCAATTGAATTACTTGAGCAGATCCTGACCCTGGTGGCCTGTTCTCCGCCGTCCCCCCCCCCAAAAAAACCTACTAATCTTCCTATTCCAATTCGCTGCAAATTCATATAATTTTTAGAGCTTTTCCTCGACATGTTCCACTGGCTCTAATTATCGGTCACATTATGTTTTGTGCCATCTGTTTGGTCTGTTCTTTATTTATATCCCAACCATTATCAGATCATGCTCTTTGCTGATGCAACACAACAACAACCCCGTTTTCCCACCGGGATCATTAATGTTTCATTTGATCTAATCCAATCATCTGACTCGACGGCTGCACCCTCTCTTAAGATGAATTAATGAAACAAATAGATGCAAAAGAACTGTTAAGTGTTTTGGTGCGGCTCCGTGCCGCTGGGTTAGTGGAGCGGGAGCCCCCCTGCCGTAAAGGCCTCACCAAATGGCATATTTATGGTACAATCATGTAATTTGGGATTTGCATTTTGCCTCTGTGAGTGGGCCTGCGTGGGTACATCTGTGTTTAGTGACAGATTGAAGAGCCTAGTCAGCACATGGAGGGAGGGAGGGAGGGAGGGGGGAGGGAGGGGCGAAGGAGCAAGTGAAAAGAGAGAGTGAAATAAAGAGGAGAAAGGAGGAGGAGGAGCAGCTGAATGTGCAGAGGTTTGTATGGGCACTGAGGGTTTCCAACTGTCAGAGACAATAGGTAGAGCCAAAGCACTCTGTATGACAATAGGCTCTTTGACCCCGGTCAGGCTAGCAGGGGGTGCAGTGTGTGTGTGTGTGTGTGTGTGTGTGTGTGTGTGTCGGGGGGTGAGCTGTCCCCATCTGCCTCAAAAGTCGGAGGGTGAAAGAGAGAGAGAGTGTGTGTGTGTGTGTGTATACATCTGCATTCTCTGGACAGCTGCCATGTTTGGATATCTGCGTGCACTGCAAGAAATCTCCCGTCTTAACAAGGCATTTAGTGTCACATTCAGCTTAATTTTACTGAGCGAAAAAAAAAAAAAAGTGGGATGAGATAATCCCACTTGTTTCCAGTGCAGTTTCACTTGATTTTTTTTTTGTTTTCTTTTCTTTTTTTTCTTTTCTGGGAACAGGATCCCTGGCGCGGGTGTGAGGACAAATGACTGTTGGTTCAAGAAAAATTTTCAAAACAAGTTGATTAGAATTGGAAACAAGTGGGATTATCTCATCCCACTGGCAGGTTTTTTTTTTTTTGCTTGTTTGAAGCAAAACAAGATTTTATGACTCAGTATGAAACGGAATCACTTCCTAACATGGATTTTTTTTTTTTTTTTTTTGGTGCTGTTTGTATATATTGTGTTTGGGTGCATGCAGAGTTTGAATGTTGCATTCCTCAGGCAGGTTTACTCAGTCCAAGTCAGCAGGCTTCAACTCTCTCTCTCTCTCTCTCTTTCTCTCTGCCCCCCCCTCCTCTCTCTCTCTCTGCTGTCACCCAGCTACACATATCTGTCAGTTCTCATGACAAAGCTCCTCTCTGTTGCGAGCTCAGCTAAGCTGCACGGCTCCTCTCCTCTTCATAAAACATCTTTATCATGTACAGAGACGGCACACACGTGCACGTGCGTGCACGTGCACGGTTA
>NC_043992.1:5173859-5206359 GCF_902150065.1 Myripristis murdjan | reverse complement strand
GTGTGTGTGTGTGTGTGTGTGCAGTCAGGAGTCAGGCCGACAGCCGGGGTTCAGAGCTGGTCATGTGATTGGCGGTTTCCCACGGAGAAAGGTGCTGATTGGCTGATGCGGTTCATGACCTCTGACCTGGAAGCGATGGCGGGGCGACGTTTCCCCTCGCGGCCATCTGACCACTTCTCTCTTTCCTTCTTTCTTTCTTTCTTTCTTTCTTTCTTTCTTTCTTTCTTTCTTTCTTTCTTTCCTTCTTTCCTTCCTTCCTTCCTTTTTTCTTTCTTTCTTTCTTTCTTTCTTTCCTTCTTTCCTTCCTTCCTTCCTTTTTTCTTTCTTTCTTTCTTTCTTTCTTTCTTTCTTTCTTTCTTTCCTTCCTTCCTTTTTTCTTTCTTTCTTTCTTTCTTTCTTTCTTTCTTTCTTTCTTCTTTCTTTCTTTCTTTCCTTCCTTCCTTCCTTCCTTTTTTCTTTCTTTCTTTCTCTCTTTCTTTCTTTCCTTCTTTCTTTCTTTCTTTCTCTCTTTCTTTCTCTCTTTTTTCTTTCTTTCCTTCTTTCTTTCTTTCCATCTTTCTTTCTTTCTTTCCTTCTGTGTGTTCCGAGTGTGTGTTGTAGTTTGCGTTGCGGTGTGAAGACAGCACAGATAATCACTGAGGCTGCTGATTGTGATGTAACAAACAAACAGCTGATTGATTGAACATAATAATAATAATGCCAAGCAGATGATGATAATGACTCACTTTGAGCCACATCCTTTGTATCTTTGTAAATAAAGTTTAGAATTCCTAATGATAATGATCTTTCCTGTTCTTTAAACCTGAACTTACGCTTATACTTTTTTTTTTTTTTTTTTTTTTTTTTTTGAGCCACTAATCACCTTGTTACTTGGTCAAAATGACCTCTATAGCTTTCTGTTTCATTATGAAATAGTTTTATCAATAAGTGCTGTTTTTTACACATTTACACATGAAAACAGAATTAAAAGGCAAAGTAACTTGTGCTTTGAGTATTATTTTTTTCTTGTTTTTAAGTGAGTAGGTCTCTCAAATAGTAATATTTACTTTTATTGGAGTATTTTTTTACACAAGTTATTGTACTTTTCCGTTGAGTGTATATTTAACAGTCTACCCGCCCCTGATGACGAGTGATTAAAGTAATTTTGCGCAGTGAAACCTGAGACTTCTGCATGAGAAAGTGGCAATTAGCAATCAGCTAAAACACAAATGAGCTCTTCCCCTGTTTGGTAGTTTTTTTTTTTTTTTGTTTTGTTTTTTTAACCTCCAAACATTGCACGGCGCTGAATTTTTCTCTCTTCCATTGATGGCAGCGCTGCATGCCAACTGTTCTTACGGTTGTGTGTGTGACAGGGAGAACACACTCCAGCAGCTTTCAAGCGGCTCCAGCCGGCCGCGGCGTATTGTTTTCTGCCGTCGACGCTCGCGCTGTAAATCATACAATAATGTTCCATATGGTTGTCGTTAATAAAGATGAGGTCACACTTCCAGGCAGGCTACGCCCTCCCCATGCTTACATACACACACTCACACACACACACACACTCATACACTGAGATTGGGAAGAGAACGTGTCCTATAGGGAGAATGGAGAGAGAGAGAGAGAGAGAGAGAGAGGAGTAGAGCTAATTAGTGTTTTAGCTGATTGCTAATTGCCGCTTTCTCCCGCCTGCTTGTACAACAGTGGAACGAGAGGAGTTTGAGCTTCTGGAGGAGGCAGAGGGAAAGAGAGAGGGCGGGGGGGTATTCTTCTCCTGTTTCCATCAGAAACTCCTGTCATTTAGCCCTAATTACAGACACGTCTGTCATGTCTTTATCAAGCTGCACACACACGCTCTCGCACATCCTGCCGACAGCCGAGTGACCCGTGGGCCGGCCGGCTCCCCCCTCACAGAGCCTCCTCCTCCTCCTCCTCAGCCAGGGTTTCTGGCTGCAGCGTGCCAGGATCTGATGTTCGCTACAACTTTGCTCTCTGGCGTTGGGAGCGGCGGGCTGAATCCCCGCCATGTAAACTCTCCCAGGAGTTGTGCATGCAGCGGTGGGGGGAAACTGTCAGGAAAAATCCCGAGTTTCTGGTGCGCTCAGCTGTCAGGACGGAGCGGGGAAGGACCTGGCAGCCTCCGGCCCTCGGGGAGTACCTCAGGTTTAGTGTTACAGTGTGCCTGTTCGGCCGCACGGCACAGTGTTTGGGAGGAGGGAAGCCGCCGCGGCCCAGGCCGCTGGGGTGCTAACGAAGGAGAGGCAGAAGCGCGAGCCGTGCCGGACGCTTCGTGTGCTGTCAAAATCAAATCGTTGAGAGGTACAGAACCTGATATCCAGCAGCTGACAACATGTGACGCTCTTTCACACGCTGGATCTGCTCATTAAAAGCCTCTGGCTGTCTCAGCCGTTTATTAGCGGCCATAAAACATGTGATTCTGAACTCATGTTGTGTTACATCTTTTAATTAGGAGCTAGATTTTCATATTTAACAATCTCCAGCTCACATTTAACTGAAAAAATCACTGCTGAAGGTGGATTGAAATGAGAACTGTTTAGAGATATGGAATAATTACAAAATTTGATGCGTGAGTCTAGATAGCTTACATTATTGCATTTTTGTTGGGTTTTTTTGGCAGCTGAATCTAAATGGTCCCTGCCTCAGTCAAGCCTCAGTTTTGCAGAGTTCACATTTAAATTGCACCAGTTGTTTTTAACCCCTTCAGACCCTGCGTCCATTGGAATGGACATGACATATTTCTGTCTCTAAACCAATAAATACTGGGTAATTGAATGATGTCAGTAATGCTGGTTACTGGTTGGATCCTGATTATCCAATCATAATCATGTTATGACTTTGAGCACGCTCTGAGAGAGTGACAGACATCGACAAGACAAGCATGGCTGAGCGACTGCAGAGAGGGAGGAGTAAGTGCCCATTTTCAATCAAAAATATACATTTATGTTCATGATGGCCAAACAAATTTTCTGTCAGCATAATTGTAACTGTTACAAGTGATAATATTTTAAGTCATTTTGAACGTACATCATATGGTTAATTTACAGGATTTTTTCAAAGTCTGATGTCCATTGCAATGGACATGAAAAAATACTATTAAAAACATGAGTTAGCAAAAATGTGTTTTTTACACTTTGTTTTTATGTTGGAGAGGAGTCAGAATCAGTTTTTTTTTTTTTTTTATTTATTTATTTTTTGCCCAGCAGAAAAAATGTGGGTCTGAAGGGGTTAAGGAAAAGTCATCAGTAGTTATGAATGGTTTGATGACAAAATTGGGTGAAACTGTTTATTTGTTATCACGAGCATCACAGTGTGCCCAGGACACTGACCTCAAACTGCAGCTGAGCCATAATGTTGTCATGACCCCACGTCCAGTCACATCCTCAGTGTTGGTGGTCAAATCTGACCAATCATGTCACTCACAGACGTTCCATGACGCCCTCAGGTAAAACAAAACACCTGTCCTTCGTTTCTGTTGTTGCTCCGTGTTGGTGATTAAAGACTCATTGTGCTGTGGCTTTTCTTAAGGAGCTTTTCTGACAGATTCTCATACGGCCCGTATGAGAATCTGCTAACCCTGGGACTCGGGGAGAGACGTCATGTGTTGTTCATGAGCTGCTCTGAGCCTGTTTTTGGGAAACACTGCGATCACTTTTTTTTTTTTGTCTGTGCAATGTGAGACTCTGGCAGCAGACATTCAACTTTGATCGTGTCCCACAGTTTAATACATTACTGGTAAAAACATGATCTAAAGTGGTCAAAAAAAAGGAAAAAAGGCAGAATTCCAGGATGGATTCACCTCATCGTCAGTTCCCGATATCCTCATCGTTGGTGGCAGGATTCAGCTTCTTGTCCACTGTGCACTTCTCCTGGTGCACTAATTCAAAACAAAATGACAAGGGAAACAAGGATGCCTGTGAGTGTGATAATAGAAATGTGTCAATGTGGTAGAAGTGGCGGTGGATGTGACCAGCAGCCTCCTGCTCCACAGGAAGTCGCTGAACTCCTCCTGACTTCTTGTTTCTTGCAGTGTGAAGGTGGAGTTAGCAGCAGCAGCGCTGGCGGTTACAGCACTAGCCATTTCAGCGCCAGTGATTTTTATTTATTTTCCCCAAAGTGGATTTATGTCATGTTGGAAATGAACCCTGCATTTTAAATGTGAGTTCCCGTGCACTTTTCCAAGCCGTGCACGTCGAGGAGAAGTGCTGAAGTTCAGCCGGTGCAGCAGCAGCTCCGGCTCGGCTGCCCAGCCTGCACAGTTTTCACTTTCTCAGACTACGTGTCCTCAGCGCAGTTCCAGGTCTGCAGTCCCAGCTGACACACTCACACACACACACACACACACACACACACACACACACACATATGCATGCATATAAACACATGCTCATGCACACAGATGCACAAAATGTGCAGACGTACATGCTTTTAGATGCACACAAAGACATGCTACACACACTTGCAGGCACACACCCACACGCGTGCACACACACACACACACACTGCAGTCCCAGCTGTAACAAATGGGGACCAGATTGTGTATGATGATGATGATGTAAAAGACCAGGCATGCCGGTCTCCATGGTCGACAAACCCTGTTGGGTAAATGTTGAGCGTATGTGTGTGTGCATGTGTGTGTGTGTGTGTGTGTGTGTGTGTTTGTGCGCATGTGTGTGTGTGTATCCAAAGGGGTCACCCCCTGATCCACGTGCCATGAACTATTAAACAGCTCGCTCCAGGTCCCAGTGGGATTCATCATGTGGCTCTGCAGCCAATCAGAAGGAGCGTGGGGGTTGAGATGTTTCCATCATTTGCGTTTCTTCAGTGTGTGCATGTGCGCGGTCTTTCTCCGTCTTATAGGAAAATGAATAGGTCGTGCATCCGTGAAAACCCCAGACTTGGCTATTTCACAGTTTGGCCGTTTTTTGTTTGACTTATGTGTTTTCTTTCGCCGTTTCTTCTGTTCTGCCTTGTGCATGTTTTCACGCTGACGCTGCCAAGGTTTGGACAGTTTGGTTTGGGATTTCACCGAAGCCACCCATGCTGAAAATGTATGCAGTAACGGTAATGTGAGGCACAGTGGACACAAAAAAAAAAAAAAAAAAAAAAAGAATCGAAGCTGCACTCGGCAAGATGTTTATACAAACTACACCCATCGCACTCGCTGCAGCACAGAGGAGACTCTCAGCCTCCCTCGCCGAGGCAGATTGATCTGCTTTGGCCCGGTGAAGTTCTCGCGTCACGTTTGATCGCTGATGGGAAACTTGTCTGACAGGAAGTGATGAATCAACCCTTAAGAGCAAAAAAAAAAAAAAAAAAAACTCGTCTCCCAAACCGTTTCACTGCCATTTGGAGCCGCCGACATGTAAAGCTGTCTGATGCAACTTTTACTTTCTGGGTTTGATTTGAAGACTTTGGTCGGCGTTATTTAATGAGTGAAGCGAGCTCGGTCAGGAAACAGGCAGCCGAAAGCTCTGCTCATTAACCAGCCGACGTCTCAGTGGCTGTGTTCAGGCGTTACACGGCAGCATACCTGGACAGGTTGCCTCTCTGAGCCTCCACCTGCTTAGATCTGCTTTTACATTCTGCATGGGGGATTGTGCATATCTCTGTATGTGCAGCCGTGATTTATGAGTGCAGCAGCTAAAGTGAGAGCAGATCTGGTTTGCAAAGTGTCACACATATCAGGTCGCACCGTTGACTGCACGGCTCTGACTAAATTCTGCTTTTTCTTCAGTGCCTCTGATGCCGTTGCACTCTGCACATGGGGACAGTCCTCGCTGCAACAAATACCTCCGGATAACTAAGACTTCGGGACAGATGGAGAATGTGTGGATGTGTGGAGACTGGGACCGTGCAACAATACTTTTCCGTCCGTTTGCAAAAAAAAAAAAAAAAAAATTGTGCAACTTCCAAACTTTTTCCAGACCTGGAAAAGGAATCCAGGTCGGAAAACGTGAGCGTACGGCGTGCAGTTTACTCACACCACGTTGCAAGAGTTCTGGAAATTACAGAAAAAAAAAAAACAAACATTAAAGCAGTTACCTCTCGTTGCCATTTGGGACCGCCACTGTGCAGCGTCGCCGAGTGCAGCTTTCAATTACAGATGTTGGAGCACTGAGAAGCGTTTTCACGTGGTGCTGACATCGCCAGGCCTCCTGCTGTGCTAAAACTGCACTCACTCGAACCATCAGCCCCCCCCCCCCCCCCACATGCCCTGTGCAGTGTAATGTTGCATTATGGGTGCTGGGTGTTAAGGGGACAGGATGACAGGGTGCATCTAGTTAAAACAGCAGGCGCTCGCCGCAGCTCTGTGAAGTTGTGAAAACGCTGATAAACTCAGACGGGCATTCTCATAAAGCAGCCCAGCTCAGCCCTGTGTGTGTGTGTGTGTGTGTGTGTGTGTGTGTGTGTGTTAGCCGTATGAGTCAGAGGGTAAAGGGTGTGTCCAGTGGAGAGAGACAGAAAGAGAGAATGGAAGGAAATGAGAGTAATGAAGAGGAATGTGGAGCGACAGAGAGAGAGAGAGACAGTTGTGTGATTTAGTTCTTTCTTGCACGAGGATAAATGCACCGAGCAGAGAGAGAGAGAGAGAGAGAGAGAGAGAGAGAGAGAGAGAGAGAGAGAGAGAGAGAGAGAGCAGCACCTCCCATCGCTGTGCAGCTCCTTTGAAGAAGTAAGACAGTCATAATTGTCGTAATTATAATATTACATTATATTCTGGGAGAAAAAGAGTGTGCCGCACTTTGAGTAAAACATGCATTAACCTGTCACAACTCGAGACAGGAGGGACGGGAACGCCGGAGAAAAGGTGCACGCTGAGTGGCTGATGAATCTGCTGCTGATTTAGTCGTCGTTCACGGGGTCACCGAGCCGTTTGTTGTTGCAGCCCGTCGTCATGGATATCTGAATCTGGCCGAAAGCTGTTGTTTGTTGTACTTTTTGTATTTCATGAACGTAAAGCAGATGGCCGTTCTGGTTATATAAACATGTCTGAAAGGCCGGGCCGCTCCGGAGGCAGAGGGAACGTGATTGGCTCGAGTTGGGCCGCGTTCAGAGCCGATGCGGTGACGCGGCACCGTCCCGCAGGAGGGCTGTGCGGAGGTGTGGGCGTCCGGAACGTAACCACCGTGAAACCATCAGAAAAGAACATTTTATTTCAGATCTCTCACTGCAAAAACTCAAAATCTTACCAAGATTATTTGTCTTATTTCAAGTCAAAAATGTCTTATTTCTAGTCAAAATATCTCATTACACTTAAAATAAGACATGATCACCTCAGAAGTAACTTGTTTTTAGACAATTGTCTCTTGTTTCAAGTGAAAATTTGCTTGTTTCATTGGCAAAATTTGTTTCTTGTTTTTAGCTAATTTTCACTTATTTCAAGTGAATTTTCACTTGAAACAAGTGAAAATGGTCTAAAAACAATTTACTTCTGAGGTGATCATGTCTTATTTTAAGTGTAATGAGATATTTTGACTAGTAATAAGACATTTTGACTTGAAATAAGACAAATAATCTTGGTAAGATTTTGAGTTTTTGCAGTGCTGGCTAAATATGAGCAGATATCCTTATCAAACCGAGGGAATTAGAGATAAAGGCCTCTCTGATGATGTTTTATATTTATACCAGTAGCCTGCTCCATCCCGCTGCTCAAGCTTGTTAGCTAGCGAGCTTGATCTCTGAAAAATGGTTTGCTTGGCTCCTCCCACTGAGGTTTCACCCCAACCAATCAGATCGTTGGTGCCTCCGCGGCAGCTGTGTGTCCGAGAAAAGTTTGCATGATTAAGACTCCTGTCTGCGTCATTAGCATGCCTCTGAAGTGAGAACAAGAGGAGAAAGAGGCGAGACAAAATAGGGACAAAGAGGCAGAAAATAGAGATAGAGAGACAAAGAGAGAGACAGAGAGAGAGAGAGAGAGAGAGAGAGAGGCTGACAGCAGTGTCGGGGCAGCTGGTGGGGTAAAGGGGCAGTTGTAGTCACATGGGGGGCAGAGATGGATTTGGGGGATTTGAGGCTGAAAGAGGGCGGGGACATGGAGGCTTAGGCCAGCTGACACTGTGCACAACACACACACACACACACACACACACACACACTCACGTACACAAAGATAGACAGGCATACATGATACTGTATGGAGACAAAAATGAACACAGCTCACACATGTATGGGACAGTGAGCACAGAGACCACATATAGACAAATTACAGCACACACACACACACACTGACACTGGAGAGCCACACACACACACACACATGCACTTACAAAGAGATGCAAATAAACATACACACATGTTCATATGAACACATTGTACACAGACACACACACACACACATACACAAGGGATTTGAGGGGAATGGAACTTTAAGGCCTTGGGACTCAGGGCAGCATGGGTAGAAGGATAGATGAGAGAGGTGTGTGTGTGTGTGTGTGTGTGTGTGTAGGAAGACAGGTGTGGGTCCATCAAGGCGCTTGTGTGACACCGGACACCACCAGGGGAGATAACGCTCAACGAGTTGAAGACAGGGGGTATTAGGGTGTGTGTGGGGGAATGTGTGTGTGAGTGTGTGTGTGGGTGTGTGCAGCCACAAAAGGAGCAGGACACACAGTTTGACACATGCACACGGTGACACACACTCTGGAGCCCTGGAAAAGGTCAGTTGGTTATCCTCTGAGCAGGGCAGCTCGGAGGCAGGAGGTTAGGCAGGTTCCCCCTCAGCCCCCTCACACAGGGTCCCTGTGACCCTGTGACCCTCTGACCTGAGGGGGAGGCCAAAGCTCTGCTCTTTTTATTTGACTTCATTTTCATCCATTCATTCATTTTCCAAACGGCTTGTCCTCACACGGGTCACAGGGGTTGCTGGAGCCTATCCCTGTGCTTTTATTTTATTTTGTTTTATTTTATTTTATTTTATTTTATTTTATTTTATTTTGTTGATTTTGTTATATTTATTTATTTATTTATTATTTTATTTTACTTTGTTTTACTTATTTTAAGTATTTTGTTTTATTTTGTTTTATTTTATTTTATTTTATTTTATTTCCCTGCACTGCCATTAATATTATTATTATTCTTGTTGTTCTTGTTTTGATTACCATGTTATTTGTGTGTGTGTGTGTGTGTGTGTGTGTGTGTGTGTGTGTCCAGGCTGCAGCTCTGCACAGGGGACGAGTGAAGAGGTGAAGAGGCAGAGATGGGAAGGCTGTCTTATCTGCCTTCATCCCTGCCTCTCTCTTCTTCGTCACTGCCGGGCAGGACCAGCCACTCCAGTATTAATGGAGTGTGTGTGTGAGTGCCTGCCTGTGTGTGTGTGTGTGTGTGTGTGTGTGTGTGTGTTTGAGAGGGAGAGAGAGAGAGAGAGTAAATCAGAGGTGTGGAAGTCGTTTGGGTTGACCAGGAATTCACACGAGGTCCAGTTACCACACAGCGGACACAAATGAGCCGTGTGTGTGTGTGTGTGCGTGTGTGTGTGTGTGTGTGTGTGTGTGTGCAGTTGTCTATAGTCACATATTGAGATGTGTGACTTTTTAGACAGCTAGATTAACTGATGTGTGTGTTTCTGCGTTCTTTCCATAAGTGTGTGTGTTCTTATGAGTGTGTGTGTGTGTGTGTGTGTGTGTGTGTGTGTGTGTGTGTGTGTGTGCGTGTGTGTGTGCCACTAGGTGGATTAAAACGGAGAAAACCCTCTCCAGTAAACACTGACTGTCATCTAGCCAGTTTTGGACCTAACCAGGAACAGGTTGCTTGTATGCGTGTGTGTGTGTGTGTGTGTGTGTGTGTGTGTGTGTGTGTGTGTGTGTGAGTGTGAGTGTGTGTGTGTGAGTGGCACATTTCCTGCAATGTAGCCCTTAAATGACATGAGACAAGCTTTTGTGTCTTTTTGCCTGTTTGTTTTTGTGTGTATATGCATGTGTGTACATTTCTGTGTGTGTGTGTGTGTGTGTGTGTCCTATGGGAAGATCCAGTGGAACACATTATTACAGCTGTCTGTTCACATTACTCCAGTCACTGTCTGTATAAACTATGTACTCTGTTGTGTGGTGTTAGGACGTGTGTGTGTGTGTGTGTGTGTGCTGCATTTGCTCGTTTAGTCCTTTAAAGGAGCGAACGTGACGGGACGGGGCAGGGAACAACACACACACACACACACACACACAGCTCTGGCAGTGTAAACAATAAGCAGTAAAGCCGCAATAAAACAACAAGATGGAGTTATGCAGACATTTGTGGTTTCCATGACAACACGCTGCTGTCACTTATAAGCTATATAAATATAAGTATGTATAAACATGGTCATAAATAATAAAATGTAAATGTATTAGTTTGTATGCTGTTATGGATATACCATAAATGTAGGCAGAATGTAAACACTTATGGTCTTTTATGGTATTTTTTATAGTATTTATGGCTGTGTGTGTGTGTGTGTGTGTGTGTGTGTGTACAAAGGGAGTCAGGAGAGGAAAAAAGGAGAGATGAGGTGAGGAGGTGACACGAAGGAGAAGAAAGGAGAGGAAAGGAAAGAGGAAGGAGGACCAGAGGAGGAAAAGGGAAAAAGGAGAAGAGAAGAGAAAGAGGAGAGGAGAGGAGAAGAGGAAGCACAGGAAGGATAGGAGATGGTGAAAGGAGAATAGAGGGAGGAAGAGAGAGGAGACGAGGAAAGGAAATGAGAGACAAACGAGAGATGAAAGAGGAGAAAAGGAGAACGGAGGTGAGGAGGGGACAAGGAGGAGAAGGAAAAAAAAGACAGGAAAGGAGACAAGATGAGAGGAAAACAGACAGGAGAGGAAAATTCACAAGGGAAGAGGAAAAAAGATGAGAGGAAAGGAGGGAAGGAAAGGAGACGAGAGGCGAGAGGAAGAGAGGAGGGGAAGTGAGGACAAGAGGTGACAAGAGGAGAAAAAGAAAGGAGCAGGAAGCAGGAGAAGAGAGGAGGGGAAAGGAGGGAAAGGAGAGGAGAGGAATAAGGCAGCAGGAAAGAGAGAGAAAATGAAAAGGGAGGGAAGAGAGAGAGAGAAAGCAAAGAGTGAGAAGCAAAAAGAGGGAGGAAGAAAAAGCCGAGAATTCGTGGCATCTTTTAAGCTGTTTGCACGGCATGGGCCTGGTCGCTCGGGCAACCTGGGCCAGCGAGAGGAGGAGGAGGGGAGGAGGAGGGATGGGAAAGAGGGGAGGAAGGAGAGAGGGGGAGAGGGACACAGAGCAGGAGAGAGAGACGTTTTTGTCGAAGGAGAAAAGACAGTTCCCTCCTGGTTTTAATGGCCTGCGGTCATCGGAGGTGAAGGCCACGCAGAGTCCTGAGGACTAATTTCCACAGGTTTTGCTTAAAGAGGATTCAGAGAGCAGCCTGCGCTTCCTGCTGCACCGAGCCGCCACAAGTGTGTGTGCAAATAATAATAAAAAAAAAAAAAATTAAAATAGGATGCTGAGCGGAGTCAAGGGTAAAAGAATAGTTGAAGACAAGGCGAGCCAGGGCGATCTGCGTTTTGTGCCAAAGTTTGAAAGAGCCAGAAATCTAAAGGCTTTTATCGCCTCTGAGCACAGAAGCAAAGTGCCGTGCATCCACTTTGTCAGGCGTTCAAAGTCTTTCCCACGTCCAGGGGTGAAGACATTCATCTGTCCTCCACGCAAAGTCAAGAAAAATATAATGTCAACAGAAACCAGAGAGAGAGAGAGTGTGTGTGTGTGTGTGTGTGTGTGTGTGTTCGCCGGCAACACCAGGACAGATTCCTACACACTCACTGTGGCTGGGGAGTAAGGAGGGGTCGCTCAGAGACTTGGAGGGGATACGGTGGCCACCCGTCCCGTGTAGTGCGTATGCGCGTACGGCGTTTGAAGCCCATTTCACGCGTCCCGCAAATTGAGACCGTGTCCCGCATAAATCAATGCTTGCTCTCAAAAAAAAAAAAAAAAAAAAAAAGCTTGTTCGCCCTGTCCCCCTAGTGAGTGGAGACTTGTTACTGTTCCTGCTCTGTTGAGCCAGACTAAAGTTTTATAAGCTCTTTCATTTTATTTATATTTTCCACTGCAATTCATTCACTTTAAATAAAAAGTAAATCTTAAGTGGAAGTTCATCTGTCAGTTAACTGTAAATGTTTAAAATATTATGAATATCTTTTATTTAGATTAAAAAAAAAAAAAAAAAAAAAAAAAAAACATTGAAAGCTAAGGGCTCATTAACAAGGGTGGCCTATTCATGAGCATACAGCAGCAATTACATTAATATACCATGTAAAGTGGTATCTGCTAGAAATCGGTAAACCGGTATCGGTGAGTCTGCCCGCCGGGTGGGGGCGCCGCCACGCCGGGCCGTGTCCCACATTGTCCCTCAGAATCATACCCCTTGTGCCCCATTGGGCTCATTAGCAGGTGGTCACCCTAGGAGGGGAGCTAGAAATACAGCATCAAATACAGCACGCTGACATTTGTCTTCCCAAATTGAACAGATTATCTTGGAATGGCCACGTTTACTTTAAATGTTGAGTGTCAGCCAGCCGTCGTGTTTGTGTCAACGCATCTGTGAGCGAGATGGCAAAACCTCCGAAAGCCTTCAGATGCGCTCTCTGAATTATGTTCGGCTTCTGTTCCCACTCTGAACGTGATTTATGCCGCTGTGCGCTTCATTAGAAGGGACTCTTTCCATAAATCACAGTTTTATAACAAAAACCATCATTAAAATGTGGTCCTGCAGAGGTAAGTGGCACCGTTTTCGTTGTATAGATTTGGAATATGGAGACAATATTTGTTCAATATTTTCCCATTCATTTTTAACGTCCCGAGTCCACTCGTAGATTAACGCACAACAAGATGAGCCGCTCGAGATGCTGAAGCTGTGGGGGTTTTTTTTCCCGTCACAGCTGGACCACGTGTCTCTCGGCGATCCATTTCCTGTCGTCCTTTTTCTTCTTCATCCCATTAATTCAGCGTTTAAGAGCTTTCATTGGCTGCGCTCGCTCATAAATTGTCTGCTGTATTTTGTCAGCTTCATTTCTCATTTTTACCTCTAGCCGACTTTTACATTTTTTGGAAGCCTGCCTGTGATCAGTTTCCTGTCATCCCTTGTTGTCTTTTCTCTCCTTCGTGGTCGTTTCTGCTCCCCTCGCACCCTCTGCGCCAAAACGCAGCTGGACGTCATGCCTCGAGCCGTCACTTTACCTCTTATCCTTTCAGCTGTCAGCTCAGAGCTTTCACTGGCTCACTCTTAAACTATGATTTTAACCAGCTTTTCTATTTTATTCATTTCTATTTGATTTTGTACAGTTGACAGTAGGTTGGTTGTCTGTCCGTCTGTCCGTCCCGTACCTGTGAACGTGAGGGAATTTCTCCAAATTTGGTCGCAACGTCCACTTCCACTCCAAGATGACTTGATTTGATTTTTTTTAAGGTCCAAGGTCAAGATCACTGTGAGCTCACAAAGCACCTGTTCAGCCAGATCTCAAGAACTCATACAATAATTAAGACAAAGCTTCGCATAAATGTCTAATACACTGCAAAAAGTCAAAATCTTACCAAGATTATTTGTCTTATTTCAAGTCAAAACTGTCTTATTACTAGTCAAAATATCTCATTACACAATTGTCTCTTGTTTCAAGTGAAAATTTGCTTGTTTCATTGGCAAAATTTGTTTCTTGTTTCTAGCTAATTCTCACTTGTTTCAAGTGAATTTTCACTTGTAATGAGATATTCTGACTAGAAATAAGACATTTTTGACTTGAAATAAGACAAATAATCTTGGTAAGATTTTGCGTTTTTGCAGTGTAGGATGAAATGATGGAGTGGTGACGTGTTATATCCAAAAGGTCAGCAGGTCAAAAAAAAAAAAAAAAAAAAACCTCTCTCCTCTGGTCATTAGTCAACAGCTTCAGCTGATCGTCGCTGCACCATGTGACCCAGCTCTCCATCAGTCCTCTGCACTCCTCCTCCTGAAATCATACATGTCAATAACTTCCACATCGCCAGAAAAATACACAAAAATACCCCTCTTATTAAAGCAAATTCCTGTCACAGACACGGCTGTGAAGTGCAACCTGCCTGGCTGGTGGAGGCACACAGCTCAGAGACGGCGGTTCTGCTTTTATTTTGAAGGCGCGCGTCCAGGGTAGCATTGAAAAGCACTCGGAAACTCGTCAGCGTGAGCCCGCGAACAGGGCCGGCACCCAGGAGGGGACGGGGGAGACGTTTGGGGGAATCGGCCGGGGCTGGCGGGGGTGGACGGGAGGTGGAGACGGGACGGAAAGGGAGAGAAAAAAGGAAAGAGGAAGAGAGGAGGCAGAGACAGACACTGAGCAGCAGGACTCTGCAGCGAGAGAGCCTTACATCACAGCAGAGGAATTCCTGCCTTTTCTCTCCAACTTCTCTTTCTTTTGTTATTCTTCAGAGAGTCGCCTTATTCTTGTGCTGCCCGAACGCTCTGTCACCGCCAGGGCCCGGGACGCTCACAGGGGGAGAGGGGTGGGGGCAGCCGGGTGAAGACGAGGGAGGTGAGGAGGAGGAGGCGCACAGGGAAGGACGGGGAAATTGAGAAAGCGTGTGAGTGGGCGAGCGAGGTAGAGGAAGAGTGAGGTGAGGGAGGTGAGGGGTGAACAACAGGAAACCATGTTTCTGCTGTTCACCGGTGCTGTTTTCAAAATGAAAAAAAAAAAAAATAATAATAATAACACAAGGAGGAGGAGAGGAGAGAAGAGATGAGTGTTTTTTTTTTTTCCTCCTTTCTTTTTCTTGGCTGTCTGTGGTGTGTCAGGGAGGGAGAGGAGGGGAGGGGAGGAGAAACAGGCCAGGAAGTAAAAGAGGAGGAGCACAGAAACAAGTCTGATGATGATGATGAAAACTTTATGAGATATTTTACAGTGGAGAGAGTGAGACAGGCAGGAAGTGAGACAGCTCACCGCCGAGGTCACGGAGCAGCCACACTGTCGTACTCTCTGTGTCTTCGAAGTACTTTTTGAAGTACTTTGTGGTATTTTTCTGGTACTTTGTGATTTCTTTGTGGATTTTTTTTTTTTTTTTTTGTGGTGTGTTTTGAGTTGTTTGTGTTTTTTGTTTGTTTGTTTGTTTGTTTGTTTGTTTGTATTTTGAGGTGCCATCAGGCTCTTTGTGGCCCTGCAGTGTGTTTCCAGGTACTTTTTTCTGTGGTATTGCTCAAGTATTTCATGTTTCCTCCTGGTTCTTCAGAATTTACTTTGTGGTGTGTGTAGAAGCACTTTGTGGTGTTTTCCTGGTTCCTCTCTGGAGGCGGCTTGTGGTTCTCCGTGGTTCTTTTGTATGTTTTGCAGAACTTTGGCGGTGCTGTTCTGCTAGAGTTTAGTTCTAGACATTTTTTTTTAAAGTACTTTGTGGTATTTTCCTTCTATATTATATTGCGAGGTACCTTGGTTCTTTATGGTTATTATGTTTTGAGGTACATGTGGTCCTCTGCAGTTCCTTTTGGGACTTTTTTGTACTTTGTGGTACATTTTTTGATACTTTCTATGTGGTAGTTTTTTAACGATCAGCATAATCCTGTAATATTGACCGATATGTAACTTTTTGGAGTATTTTAAGGTTCTGTATAGCACCATAAAGGCCTCATATAAACCCCTGTTCTACCAGATCTTTGTAAAAGGGATTTTACAGCACCGGAGGGGTTCCTATATGGTCCAAACATGCAGAGCCATTAGCCGGTCCTATAAAGAACCTGCCGAGGCACCCAGATAGCTGAGGACAACACTTTCTGTTCCTGCGTTGTTGGTGTTTTTTTTTCGGTGTGGGAGCCAGTAAAGCCCACAGTGCAGGCCAGTAAAAAAAGCCCCGGGCCAGCTGACCACACCAACTCCAACATTTAATGCATTTTTTCCTAATTGGCCATGATTGTGTAGTGTGTAAGGGCTGTGCAAGCCACTGGGAGAGTGTGTGTTATGGTGTGTTACAGGCCTGCAGGCGTGGGGGGGGCTGAGCGTTTTGTAACTCAGCACGTTTCAGCGCTGCCATCACAATAACTCACAACCAAGTTCAGTGTTTGGACAGAGCTCAGATTTCTGTCTTTCCTTCGCTCTTTCCTTTATTTTCCTCTCCCTTTTCTTCACTTCTCTCAGTTTTGGCGTTTCCTTGGGTCCTTCCTTCCTTCCTTCCTTCCTTCCCATCTTTCCCTCGCCCCCTCCCTCCTGTCTCTCTGTCCTGTTCTCCCACTAATGAAGACTTGGTCGGCTGCAGCAGTGAGCAGGTCCAAGTTTCCTTACTGCTCTTGATTACATCAGCACATGCAGTCATGCTCTCTCTCTCTCTCTCTCTCTCTCTCTCTCTCTCTCTCTCTCTCTCTCTCTCTCACACACACACACACACACTCTCTCACTTAATCTCTCTCTCTCGCTCTCTCTCACCTCTCATAAGCCCTCTCTTTTTGGAATAACAACACATGACATCACCAACAGCTGTCCAGCTGTACTGAAAGAGAGTGTGCATGCATGATTGTGTGTATGTGTGTGTGTTGTTGGGGAGGGAAGACTGTTGGTTGCCAAGGTAACCGAGCGGGATCAGTCAAGGGGTGAAGACTGACCACCCCCTCCTCCGGTCTGCAGGAGGAGGCCCAAACTTTGCAGAACGCAGCAGCACTTATGCAACACAACAGCCTGTCTGTCTATCTGTCTGTCTGTCTGTTTGTCTGTCTGTCTGTCTATGATAAGATAAATTATCTATGGTAAATAATGGCTCTATGTACTTTTCCAGCCCCTTCCTGTCTCTCTCTGTCTGTCTCTCTGTCTGTCTGTCTGTCTGCCCAGCTGTCCCAGTGGTTGAGGCTGTGTGATTGGGTGTGTTGGTGTGTGCGGTCGTGTCCGTGGGCTCAGTGGAGTGTCACTCCGTCTCTGGCTGACAGTCCGTCGGCCCGTCGTCAGCACTTCCTCTGTTACCCAGGACTCCTCTGCATGGATGGAGCGAGGCGTAGATGTAGAATTGGATCAGATAGAAGAAAGCACGTCCTTGTGTATCAGAAGCTGTGACGGTCAGGCCTGCTGCCTCATGAAGCATTTGAACCCCTTAAGTCGTTTCAACGTTGGAAAAAAAAAATCCATATTTTACAGCAGTACCACACATATGATCTGTGTCTGCTGAGGCTTAGTGAGGTGACCGAGGCTCTTACCCTTCTATTCACCTTTCAAAGTAAACAGATCGACCAATGAGAGGTTGCAGGGAGCAACAGGGTTCATGGGAAATGTGGTTTTCATTTTGAGTCAAAGTCATTACCTGAGATGAGACAAGCAGTGCCGCTTCACTCCCCTCACTTCCTGTCTGTGGTGGAGACGCTCACCTGTGCTGCACACCCAACCAGGAGTGGGCCCTCTGGTGCCTCGCACAGTTTAACAACACCGGGTTTGAAATGAGTGGACATGCATGGTGGAGCCTCATAACCATCATGATCCAGGATGTTGAAACCTGTGCAGCTGTTTCCAGTGGTTCCTAAACGGCGGTGTGGGGACCACTATAGGTCATTAAGAGGGTCACAGGAGGGTCCCCATACATTTACACTCTTGTCAGAGGGAATTCTTCACTGCAAAAACTCAAAATCTTACCAAGATTATTTGTCTTATTTCAAGTCAAAAATGTCTTATTTCTAGTCAAAATATCTCATTACACTTAAAATAAGACATAATCACCTCAGAAGTAACTAATCAGAAGAAGCTAATTTTCACTTATTTCAAGTGAATTTTCACTTTTTCCACTGGCAAATTTTGCCAATGAAACAAGCAAATTTTCATTTGTTTCAAGTGAATTTTCACTTGAAACAAATGAAAATGGTCTAAAAACAATTTGCTTCTGAGGTGATCATGTCTTATTTTAAGTGTAATGAGATATTTTGACTAGAAATAAGACATTTTTGACTTGAAATAAGACAAATAATCTTGGTAAGATTTTGCGTTTTTGCAGTGTTCAGTCACAACCGTCCAAAAAGGGAGTCTTTGGGCTGTTTTGCTTTTATTTTTTTATTTTTTATTTTTTATTTTTTGGCATGATAAAGTTTTTGAACCCCTAATTCCAAGCTTAACTGTCCCTAATCGAAGCTGTTTTAGTCACCTGGACTTACCTGTCAGTTTTCCTGTAAATGTGGCGAACACCTGACAATGCGGCGTCCCGTCCGCGCTCTCGTCACATTATTAATTCATGGTGGAGAAAAGTGATCCTGCTCTGTGTATAATCTGTGTTTCAGAGACAGAGCGTGTTTCATAAAGCTTCCCGAGGCCGTGTCGGACAGCACGCCGCGACACACGATACAGGAACGACAGGAACGGTGACGCTCACCTTCCCGTGTCTTTCCATACGCCCCGGCCCTCTGAGCCGTGTTATATGGTCTAGAACCGGCTGGAACAACAAGGTGTTGATCCTCACCTATAACAGCCGGCTAATCCAGCCAATCAGATCAAAGGTAGCCCGTTAACCTAGGCTTATCCGCAGCCTAAGGAGATCTGTTTAATGAGCTTACATTAAACCAGTCGCGTATCTGAAGACTCGCTCTGCGCTCTTGGAGGTTACTTCATCCTGACAGAGGTTGTTCATGAAACCATACCTCTCTCTCTCTCTCTCTCTCTCTCTCTCTCTCTCTCTCTCTCTCTCTCTCACTCTCTCTCTCTGTTGCTTCACCAGCCTGGCATATAAATCCATCTGTGGGGTAAATGATGAGTTATTAAAGGAAAAAAAGAAAGAGAAACATCTGGAAATATTGTAAGGAGTCTCCTGAAAAAGACACGCTGCTCACAAGAGACTGGATAAAATAAAATAATAATAATAATAATAATAAAAAAAAAAGGAAAAAAGAAAAGATGTAGTGTGCAGGCTCCTTGGGGTTCCCACTCCATCAAATGTAAACTTTTCTATGACGTTCCATGATTAAAATGGTGGATTTCCATGAGCTGTATGAAACCTTGACAAAAATGCTGCTCTTATTATTAAAGTTTATTATCCTATTTTATTCCGCTGGGGGAAAAAAACATATAAAATTATAAATATTAGGTTTGGTGAATAACTAGTTACACATATTTTTTTTTTTTTTTTTAATTGAGGCTGACAAAATTCCAGGATCTTCCATGACTTGTCCCAGTAATTTAACGGACGGACTTTTCAGAATTCCACGACTTTCCAGAAGAAGCCCCGTCTCTCTCTCTCTCTCTCTCTCTCTCTCTCTCTCTCTCTCTCTCTCTCTCTCTCTCTCTCTACATATATATATATATATATATATATATGTATATATATATATATATATTTAGTTATTCTGCCTCTCTGTCTCTTCCTGTGACTCTTGTCTAGTTGTGTCTCTTGTCTCTGTGATGTTGCTTGACAGAGGTTTCATGAAAGCTTGTCCATCTCTCTGTCTCTCTCTCTCTCTCCTCCTCTCCTCCATTCATTCCTTTCCCCTGTGATGTTTCTCCTCTCTGACACCAGCACCGTGACGCCCTGTCTGCCGTGCCTCTCCTTCTCTGCTTTTCTGTCCATTTTTTCTGTCCTCCCTCCCTCTGATGTTGCTCTGATGCGACAGAAGTCTCGTCGGCCTCTGTGTCTCTGTCTGTCTGTTGTCTCTCTCTCTCTGCCTGTCTCTCTGATGGCTTTTGGCGCTGGAGGTGAAAGCGGCGGGCGCCTCGGCGCAGCCTGGAATGAGCATCGTGTACCTGTGAACACGAGACCTCTGGCGATGCTGTCACACCTTCTCCCCTCTTCCCGGCCGTCGCCCCGTGCTCATATTTCTGGAATATCACCGGCTATTTACCACAGGCCGGGACAGTCTGAGGACGCTCGGAGTCTCCGAGGGGGAACATCACTTAATATTACAAATGGGTCACTTTACAGGAAGCAGGGGGGCGTCACACTCTCAGGTCCTGGAAGTGAGAGTCAGAGAAAAGCCACACATTGTTTTTTTTACCTCGTCAAAATAAGAGATTTAGCACAACATCATCCACAGAGTCCCAGTGTGCAGGCGTAGCACGGCGCCCCCTGTTGAAACTCTGTCATCACGTCTCGCCTTGTGTTACCTTTTGATTCATCACGTTCAGAGCGTTTTCCCCCACTTAAAGGCGCAGTTCCCCCAAAATACAAAACACAATAGTTTTACACTAACCTGTTGAAACCTCGCCAGATCACACAGAGACGATGTGTAGGACTATGTGTTGTTTTGGGTGAACTGTTCCTTTAAATTGCTTTCTTATTTTGTGCATTCTCACCCATCTGGATGGATAGTCCATCCAGTCCATTTTGACACATTATTCGATTATTATTTAATAGCTTGGGTTTCATTTCTCTGTGGATGAAACATTTACCCTGGCCGTGACCTCTGACCTTTAAAACGCAGGGCAGTGTGTGAGGGCCAGGTCACACACCAGCATTCATAATATTCATCAAGTAACATTTAACAGCAGCACTGTGGTGGAGGAGTGTCTGATCACACAGCCGGCACCTCCTCCAGCACGCAGCCACTCACAGGATTCATAAAAAAAAACACAGAAACATGAACTGTTCCTACCAGGAACAGGATGAAAAGCAGATTCAAGCTCTTTTAGTGTGAAATTCACATTTCTGGGATCAGAATGATCCTCATCTCTGCAGAAGGTTTGCTTTGGAAAGAGGCTGATCCAAGTCCCAGCAGCGTGTCACTGCCTCTGCACCCTGCAGGGGGCGCTGGGAGGCCCACAGCCAACTTCCCAGCTATCGCCCAGGAGACATTTCCAAACATGAACTCAGTGATAGAATTTTCTTTTTTTTTTAAATTCCCAGCATGAATAAACAGAAAATGCTCGTCAGGCCACTGGCTCCAGAGTCGGCTACGGTAGCCCAAAGTGGCCAAACGTCTCCGTCCCCGTGTCCCAGCCTCCCAGTCAGCTTCTCCTCTGGACGCTGTGAAGGTTTTGGGGCGGCTGGAAGGAGTGAATCATGCGAGCTGGCTGCAGGATGGCCGCCGTGCTGCAGTTAATAGGCTGATTCAGGCCAGAGCCATGCATGCAGGGAAAGGCCAGCAGAGCTCGGCTGCCAGTGGCTTGTTACTGTACAGCGATAACGCCTCGGCCCCGCGCGCCCGGCACCGCCTCAGCTCACACAGTGCTCTGGCATCTTTGGAGTTAAAATGTGATAAAATGCATTTTCCTCCATTAGAGAGAGATTTCCCATCCATCTGTGTAGCAAAAATGGCAGCAAATCAAAATCAAGTTCAGCTTTACTTTATCCTCCCCGATGTGAAATTTGGCGCGCATCAAAGCGTACAACACAAGCCGCACTCGCAGTAAACAAAACTAATAACAAGATCTGTCGTCCCCCTCCCCTCCCTCCTCCTCCCTCCCTCTGAGGCTTTCCGTGGTTTATGTCTTCGCAGGAGGAGGATCCCTCCCCTCCCACAGCGAGATAAGGTTGCTTCGCTTTGATTTCTGATGTGTTCCATGCAGATTTTTCACCATTTGGGACATTCTGGGCGCCGCCTGCCCGCGTGCGTCCTCGCTCGGTTGCGTTGCATACGGCGCCGTGTGTTGCCGTGAGTCAGAAAAGGCAGAGCGGCGCTGGAGCCTCCGCTGCCTCGCTGGTCATCGGGGAGAGGAGGAGAGGAGGAGAGGAGGAGAGCAGAGGAGGAAGGAGTGAGTCATAGCTAGTTAGGCTTTAATAAAAACAACTGCCAGGGTCCGCGCTCGGCCTTGTACGGCGACGGCGGCGATGATGATGATGAGAGTGTTCTGCTGCTGAACAACCGGTGTTGGGTCCGTGTCCGGTGGAAGTCACACGGCCCTGCTCTCTGACGCCACTCGCAGCTTTAGTCACCGCAGCTCCTGCACCCGAACCTGCAGCTCTGCACGGTGCCTGTGCTGCAAATTGTCTTGGTAGCAGCCGTCACATCCACTAGATATTTACATAACATTTTCCATTTTGTTATCCAGAGTGGCTTGCAGCAGCGGGATCGAATGCGTTTTATTAATGTGAGTGGCCTCGGTGGAAATGAAAGCCCTGACTCTGCGTGCCACGCTGCATCAGCGGCAGCGCACAGCTACAGTGCACAGCCATGTCAGAGGTACACTGCTTTGATTCCTGTCACGCCGCACGTCCAGATAAGCGGTATGAAGCGTGATCGGACGAACGCACGAGTCTTAACACTTAACGGATATTACTTCAACAGCTGGAGCGCGCCGGGCGACCACGCAGCTTCAAACTGTAAAAATGTCAAACGACCAGGTTCGTTTTACAAGGGGAAATGCAAAGCTCTCGCAAACAGAGGATACGAGCGCATGCACACACACACACTCACACACACACACACACACACACACACACACACACAGTGATGGCTTACACCAGTGGGACCAGTAGAGAAGCAGCGACTGCCAAAAGCGCCTGCCATGTATCACTGAGGGAAGTGTAAATTCTGTTGTCCAGGCTTTGGTTTGGCATTTCCATGTATCTCTATATGTCTCTCTGTGTGTGTGTGTGTGTGTGTGTTGTGTGTGTGCTGTAAGATGCAGGGTCAAACAGAGACATACCTCTTGGTGAGAAATGAGCAGGCTACCTCAGGGTAACTAACAGGGTAATTTTATAGGAAAAATTCACGCAGCCAAGTGCTGTGTCCCCATACGCACATATCCACACACACACACACACACACACACACACACACACACACACACACACACACACACACAGAAGTTCAGCCCTGTGAGCTGCAGGTTACCTGACCAGATGTAAAGTAAATAACTAAATAAGATATTAAAGGCACAGTGTGAAGCGTTTTCACGTCACAGAGTCCTCATGGCGTATTGAGACGTTCGTTTGATGAGCGTAAATAAAGAAAAGGGGGGCGTGGCTCGGTCTCCTCGCCGCATGCTCCTCTGGGATTGGCTGCGTTGCTTGTTGACACAAAACAGGAAGAGGGCGCTGTTCTCCCGGAGCAGCTGCAGCTAAAGCTCTCGGCTTTTGGCAGAGGAGGGAGTGAAAGACTGACGGAAAAAATCCCTTCCAACATGTTAATCCTCCTGAGTGAAGCGGAAACTGAGGGAGGAGGAACAAGCGGCATCCTTTTTATTTTTTTTTTATTTTATTTTTTTATTTTATTTATTTATTTATTTATTTTTTTGTAAAAGGAAGCAACAGGGTTTATGGGAATCTTCTATTTCCCCAGGTGTTACAGTTAAAGGCACCCAGTGTGGCTCAGGGAGCGCTCTCTGCTCTTCTGGGGCAGGAAGGAGATTCAACAGGTTTAAATGTTTTGATGAGAAATGATCAATGGAACACCAAACCAAGTGTGTTAACAGGGACAGGGACATACATCCACACACCCACTACACACACTGATGCTTAAAGATGCTGCATGTGGCCTCTTTAAAGATGCCGCTCAGTGTCTGCAGGGATCGGTGCTGCTCACACCTCCTGGCTTGAGTTTCGGGGTTCAGTCCCCTGTGTGTGTGTGTGTGTGTGTGTGTGTCCTCCAGCTGTTGGTAAATGCACCAGTCA
Source organism: Myripristis murdjan (assembly GCF_902150065.1). NCBI lineage: Eukaryota > Metazoa > Chordata > Actinopteri > Holocentriformes > Holocentridae > Myripristis > Myripristis murdjan. The sequence goes on along the minus strand of NC_043992.1, from coordinate 5,182,923 downwards.
TATGGCCCTTCCTGCTACATGGCTACTTAATGCTCTTTAATGGTCTTTAGCTAATTGTTGTGGACTGAAAGCTATCCGCCTCGCCGCTGCAGAGGGGTTTTAGCCGAGGAGAGCAAATCTGAAACAACAGCTTTGCACAGCTGTACAGGGGCCGGGATTTGATCTCCACTGACAGAGTGGCCTTTACCGCTGCAACACCAGCCCTCACACACTCACACACACACACTCACACACACACAGGAAAAACCGCATGCACGCGCAGTCACGACAGCCCATGAAAACACACAAATGGACACTCTTTCCCCGGAAACCCACACAAAGACCAGGGCCCGCTAATCCTCGCGTCTGATTGGACGAGCGCAGATTACCCAGAGGGCACCAGCTGTCCGGGGTTGGGAGGGTGGGGGGCAGAGAGGCCCAGTTTCCTCAGTATCAGCACAGACACACTCCACTAGCCCTGCCACTCCACTCTCCGGCGCTGACTGCAGTGCAGAACGAGGCGGGACGGCGCGCTCGTCCTCAGCTTCTATTTTTTTCTTGGCTGTCCGTCCGTCCGTCAGGATGCCCGGCGTGTCCATATTCGTTAAACCGACGTATGCGGCCGCTGTCAACACGCCGCGTTTGTCACCGCTGTCGACAGCCTATAAAAATAGCAGGCATTAATACCATTGTAATGCTCACAGGCACTAGAGGAGCGACACGGGCCAGTTAGCTGTAGCCCGCGACCACCTGAATGCACCGTGGGCGTTCAGCATCTATTTATAGCCCCTGCTTATTTATTTATTTAATTATTTATTTATAGCAATCTATCCATCCTCTACACTGCAAAAAGTCCATATCTTACCAAGAGTATTTGTCTTATTTCAAGTCAAAAATGTCTTATTCCTAGTCAAAATATCTCATTACACTTAAAATAAGACATGATCACCTCAGAAGTAACTTGTTTTTAGACAATTTTCACTTGTTTCAAGTGAAAATTAGCTTGAAACAAGAAACAAATTTTGCCAATGAAACAAGCAAATTTTCACTTGTGACACAAGTGAAAATTTGCTTGTTTCATTGTTTTAAGTGAATTTTCTCTTGAAACAAGTTATTTCTTAGCTGATCATGTCTTATTTTAAGTGTAATGAGATATTTTGACTAGAAATAAGACATTTTTACTTGAAATAAGACAAATAATCTTGGTAAGATATGGACTTTTTGCAGTGTATCCACTCACCCCTTTATCCGCCGGGCATCTGGGGATTTCTAAAGTCTGGAAAAGTCTAAATTTACGTCCTTACAAAGTATTCAACCGCCTCCCAAACGTATGTGGCGTGGCTGAGCTCTGTCCAAACCCGCAGAAATGCCTTTTAAATCGTAGGTGAGATCCCGAGGTGACCGAATACGTCCTGCTGAGTCACAGGACGTGCGTATCGAATGAAGCCCGGGACATCCAGATATCGTCTAGCTGATGTGAAGGTGCAGCTGTGAAACCGCTCAGGTTTACCGAAAATTTAAGGGAGAATCAGAGTTTAAGGGACTCCAGTCAGTGATGAGTGGTCTAATATTATTTTATTTTATTTTTTGCTCTTTCAGATGAATATAGAACGGCACAATGACACATTTTTTTCTCATAGCGCTCATTTACAGCCTCATGAATCAAATGTTTTAAGTTGGCTTTCAGTGTCAATTCACATCCAAGTAACCTTAAACTGGCTCTCTGAACTCAGACGCCCCAGTTTGTGCTTCCTTCCCTCCACTTCTGTATCCCCTCGTCTCCTTCATCCGTCCTTCCCTCAATCCCTTCATCACCAGTCCGGCCTCGGAGGGCCGAGCCGAGCCAAACTGAGCCGATCCAGCAGCGCGGAGAGAGGGAGGAGACAGGAAGAGCAGACTGACACGCTGCTGAACAGAGATAAGAGCAGATTTGACTAAATACTGGCAAGAGAGAGAGAGAGAGAGAGAGAGAGAGAGAGAGGAGGCAAACAGAGGGAAGTGGGAGAGATAGAAGGAGAGAATGAGGAAGGGGTGGAGAGAAAAGAAGGGAGACAAAAGGAGGGAGATAGATTTGTTTGGATTAGGTTGAAATTAAATTGAAATGAAAGTGGAGAGAGTGGAAGAGAGAGATAGAGAGAGGGGGAGAGAGAGGAGGGAGGGAGGGGTGAGAGACAGAGAGACAAGGAACGATGAGAAAGTGAGAGAGAGAGATTTGTGTTGTCGACTGAAAGGCTTTGCATTGGCCTAGTTTCTCCTCTGTCTGTCTGTCTGTCTGTCTGTCTGTCTGACTGTTTATCTTTCTCACTCTCTCTCTCTCTCTCTCTCTCTCTCTGTGTCTCTCTGTCCATCATCACTGGCTCTGCCTGTGTGTGTGCGGTGCTGATGTACATTTCCATATCAGTGAATGTCTGCTTTTCCACTGCTCTGCTGATGGCTCTAGCAGTGATTGAGCCTATATCCAGGTCATGGCAGATTTTCCATGCGCCGCTCCGAACATCCAGTGTCAGGTAGCTCTTTCCTGGGAAAAAAGCCTCTGCTGGAGCAGGAAGTGATGCGCTTTACGCTCATCTGGAATAAACAGAGGAAGAGGAGCTCAAATCCGAGGAGGACGACGTCACAGTCCCGCCCACGCCGCCTGATTGACAGGTGGTCTCGTGCAGAAATGATGAGCGCCAGAGATTGAGGGAAGAAAAAAAGCACATCTCTGAGATTCCAGTGTGAAGTTTCCTGCAGCATAACAACACATGCTTCCTATAATCCATAGACAGCGTTTATGAAATGGATTTTATTTGGATGACAGAGAATGCAAAGAGTTTTAAAGGCAACGTGATACACACACCATGTGTGGCGGACGCACACACACACACACACAAATAAGCTCCCAAATCCAAACGCATGCACTATTAACATATGCATACACAAACAAACACAGATGCAAACAAACAGACACACACACTGTTGCACGTCCATGCATGCAGGTCTGAATGCACACACACACACACGCACACACACGCACACACACACCCCCACGGGGCAGATGCTCTGTCATGAGCGCAGTCCTAAGCTGTTTGCTGCTGCCTTGTGACTTTATTAGTGAACAGAAATCCCTCGCACAGACGCGCTGGAGGCTAAACCCATTTAACCTCCTCTCGTCCCGCTTTTTTTTTTTTTTTTTTTTTATTTAGCCCGTTCACCATGTAAATCTTTAGGATGCAACTTTTAGTACTTCTACACATGTTGTGCAGAATGTGAAGCGGGGTGTTTTGGATGTGATCGCCGTGTGTTTTATATAATGCGATGAGGGAATTCATTTCCTGATTGGAACTCATCCTGGAAACAGACGTAAAGCGAAAGCTCTTTGTCCCGGCCGGCGGAGGGGAGCTGCGCTGGAGACGTGCAGTTTGACTCGGCGTGCGTGATTCAGACTGACGTTTACATTCACACTTTTACATCTCATGCATGTGCTGCAGCGTGACACTGTGAGCCAGGCTGACTCACTGATCTCTGTCCTGCTCTCTCTCTCTGTGGCTCTGATTGGTCTGATTGGTCGTGTTAAAGTGGGCCTCAGGTGTAAAGCTCACCTGGTCGTCTTTCAAACATCTGGCAGCGATGGAATGAGGAGCTGCTGGCCCCTTTGTAGCCTAACTGTCAGCTCATTAGCATGTCTGCTACTTCAACTTTACACTTACTTATATTTGTAGAATTTCTACCTTTATGTTTTTGGCATATTTTCATATTATCCATCTGTCTGTCTGTCTATCTATCTATCTATCTATCTATCTATATACATATATATAGATATAGATATAGATATACACATACACACACAGAGATATATATACATATATTTTTTTCTATATGCTTTTTGCTATTTATTATCTGTTTACACTGTTTATAATGTAAATTATGCTTCATATTTTGCTATCCACTTTGCTGCTGTAATGCTTGAAATTTCCCCACTGTGGGACTAATAAAGGAATATCTTATCTTATCTTATATATCTCTATCTATCTATCTATCTATCTATCTATCTATCTATAAATACATATATATTTACATACACATATGTGTGTATATATCTATATCTATATATATATGTATGTATATATGTATATATATATACATATATATACACTTATAAGTGTATATATATGTATATAAGATAAGAAGATAAGCTTTTCTTTCTTTTCCTCTCGCTCCTGCAGCTGTTGTGCACACACACCACTGTAATGCTGTAATTGATATTTTTGTTCTCATACTTTCCATTCATACCTTCAGTCCAACACGTGTTCCAGTGTTGACATTGTCAGTTGATTATGTTTATATAACCACCATTTACGAGCGGCTTAATTCTGTCTTCTGTTTATAATCCACTTTTCTTTCTTTGCTGTATCCTGTTACTGTTTGCTGTTACTACGACCCAGTTTCCTGGTGCGGATCACTCCGGTTTTCTGGGATCTTCTCTAATCTCACAGTTGCCGCTGGTTTTAAGTGTGGTTTTTGGGTTAGGGCTGGTTTCGGTTCGTTAATTTGCATGTAAAAAAAAAAGAAAGTATAAATTGTGATTGAGAGACAGAAACATCAAGGTGACAAAGACGCAGGTGAACAGACACCAGAGCTCAACGCGCTCCGGCCTCACCTGTAGCTCGTTCATATTACTGTTTGAGCTCATGCACTGACCTCTCTGCCTGTCTGTCTCTCTGCCTGTCTGTCTGTCTGAGCAGGGACGACAGAGCGGGTGTGTCTGATCCAGGGCACGGTGGAGGCGCTGAACGGCGTCCATGACTTCATAGCTGAGAAGGTGAGGGAGATGCCTCAGAGCACCCAGAAGACAGAGCCGGTCAGCATCCTGCAGCCGCAGACCACCGTCAACCCCGACCGCATCAAACAGGTCAGTCTGCCTGTCTGTCTGTCTGTCTGTCTAGCTGTCTACCTGTAAGATCACCTGCTACATGCTAACCACAATACAGCATCAGCAGACCAATGTTGAGACATGAATATAATAAAGAAATGCGAGGCTGAGAGGCCGTGCAGCCCCCGCTCTGCAGTGTGTGTGCTGTGTGTAACCAGGTTTCATCTGCAGGCCTGCTTTACAGTGCAAAACAGTAAGGGGGCGCTATTCGTCCAAAGTGATTTCTCCACCGTCTGGGGCCCTAATCACTGACAGGGACTCATTTGCAGTCTAATTATTTCAATGTTCCTCTCTCTCTGCTATGCGCCTGTGAATATTTCACATCAAAAAATTCATACTGGCAGTGATACAAATTTGCGTCAGAAATTTGCAAAAGATTTTGCACCAGCCTCTGTCTTTTTAATGAAAGCTGCTGCTGCTAGAAATCATCAGTGTGCTTCATAAATATAAGATCCATACGATGTAAACTCAGAAAAATCCACCTCGTCTCGAAAAAAATGAAGTTACTTGTTCACTGCGTAATATTTGCGTTTTGTATGAAAGTGACAAAAAAAAAAAAGTAGTTTGAAAAAAAAATACCTAAATGTGAATTAATGGCCTGAAAAAAGCCCTCAGTGTGGAGGAACACTGATCTGAACAGCACTGAGGCAAAGCTGCTCTCATCTGCTTTTTGCTAATCAGACCAATGTGTGACAGTTCATTTGTCAGTGATTTGTTGATGTGTAGAAATTGTACAGAATGCAAATTTAACACGGGCAAACCGGGTGGACGGAGCTCACAGTAACAGAGAGAAGGCAAAGAAAACTGAACATTAATAAGAAAAGAGGAAAACAGAGAGATTATATCAAAAAGGATAGGAAAAAGGAAGGAAAGGAAGGAAAAAGGTGTGGATTATTATTCTGGCATTAAGAGAGCATGCAAAGTAGAATTCAATTCAATTCTATTCTATTCTATCCTATTCTATTCTATTCTATTCTATTCTGTTCTGTTGTTGGAAATTCCAGAGTAACTGAGGCAAATCCTGAATCCTGGATCCTACTCACAAGTTTGTATATAGCCACAATACAGCTGTGTGTGTTTGTGTTTGTGTGTGTGTGTGTGTGTGTGTGTGAGAAGAGGGCGGCCAGTGTTTGTCTCTGGAAGAGTGAAGTGTGTGTGTTCCTGTGGTCGAGCTCAAGTTGTGATTTTCTGTTTGAGCGAAGCTGGATGAGGCAAGAAACTGACAGGCTGCCATACACACACATACAGAGAGAGAGAGGGAGAGAGAGAGAGGGACAGAGAGAGAGAGAGAGACAGAGAGGGGAAGAAATAAGGAAGAAAGAAAGAGAAAGAAAGAAAGAAAAGGAGAGAGAGAGAATAAAAAAGGGAAAATAGAGAGTGCAGGATGCAGTGTGTGAGGCGTGAACAGATATACTGCACATGCAACATAAATCACACACACACACACACACACACACACACACACACAGATACATCACATGTCATGCCAGCAACCTAAATATCCTCATCACCAGGAAACGTTGTGCTGCTGAGAGAGGAAGTGTGACCGGTGCAGGGAGCACACACACACACACACACACACACACACACACACACACATTCAGAGAGAGAGAGCAGTGATTTGTGAGAGGTGGCAGTGGTCTGAATGAAGGACATGAAGTTCCCATATAATTGCAACTTTCCATCCCGCTGCCTGTTCTTTAATATCTCTCTCTCTCTCTCTCTCTGTTTGTACCAGCTTATTAAGTATAGGGTTTGAAGATGATGAAGTCATCTTTTAGACAGAGACGGTTGTTGTTGATCCTTTTCTTTGAGTTGGAGTAATGTGAAGTTTCCAGAAAGTCAGCTCCACATCCTGCAGATCTGTAATAAATGTGTTTTGAAATAACATTGGAGCCCAAGAAAGAGGGAAGTGAATGCGAGGCCTGTCTCCCGCCACTGGGATGCAATAGCACTCACTGTTGCAAAAGAAGTCCCAGCAGGTTAAATCAACAGCGTCATGCAAAGTTCGTTGCACATGTTCCTGCTTGTTCCATAACTATTAAAAAAACATTAATTATGTGACATGAACTATTAGTTATTCAGTGATTTTATTACGTTAATGCCAATGCAAGAGCGTAACCATAGAAACGCCAGTAGGGAGCATTGGTTGGCTACCCTGGCGAAGCTGTAACCGCAGAGCCTGACTGGAGCACAAAGAGAGAGAGCCTTTCCGCTGTTCGCTGGGGTCGTTGGGCCGTTACAGTGTGAAACGGTGTTGTTTGGTCAGTTGCTATGGTGACAAAGCAGGTCAGTAAGGCCTTAGGGTGTCTACAGGCTGTTGGGGTGGGTCTCAGTGTTTGTTAGCATGGAGCAGCCAACAGACTCCAGGTGAAACGGACATGAACTCAGCTCTGACTCTGACCAGCCCAAACCAACGCTGCAGCCAAGAGCCAAACCCTGCAGACCCAAACCATAACCGTAACCATAGAAACCCTGTGCCATACCATCTACTATCTGTATTTTTCATTTTTCATATCTATTATTTTCATCAGTATATCTTACATTTCTTACATTTCAACACTTAAACATCTCATATTCTCAGGCTACTGTATTGTATATACTTAGCCCTTAGTGTCTTTAGTGTATATATTTCACATATTTAGTCTCTATTGTATATACTTTTAATCAATAAAGTATACCTATCTATCTATCTATCTATCTATCTAGAAACGTCTGTAGCTAGAGTCCATTGGCTACACTATAGCAGAACTGTAACCATGGCAACATAAACAATCCAGCAGGACCGCTGTTCAGCTTCAAACCAGAAATCAACAGCTTGATGCTGTCTGAGTAAGTTAAAAGCAATCTTTTTTTTCTGACCTGGGTTAGCTCAGTGTTTGTCGGCACGATGCAGGCAGTGACGTGTTTTAGCCACTAGGTGGCACCAGCTAATCTGATAGGAAGCGAAAAACCAGCCTCGCTTTTTGACTACAGAGTGATAAGACGAGACGCGAGACAGCAGTTTGTTCTTCAGAAATAAGACGTGTGTGAAGACACACATTCATACAAAGTCTTCCAGCAGCCTGTGTGTTCCTCATTAATAACAACAAGTCATGTAGCGGACAGACAGAGCACCGCTGCCACCGCCACCGCCACCGCCGCCACTCGCTGCAGCAACACTGACTGAGTAACAGAGTTCAATTAGTCTGGCCATTGATCAGCAGCCCGGGCTGTTTAAGCGATTATCATCACACTCTGTTCATGATCGCTCCCTATTGATCAGGCAGGTCTGTCATTGTTTCCAGCTATTGACTGGCCCACACACACACACACACACACACACACACACACACACTAGCACATACACTACATTGCATGCATCTGAGCTATAGTAGCAGCATTTAAGCATCTGTTTTCATCTTCATTTTTTTATTAGTTTGTCAGATTGAAGAATGGCTCTACTCAGAAGATAATGCTGATGCTGGAGGAGGCATTAAGTTAATTACATATTAAACATCGTTTCATTTCTTCTCCTTCTCCTTGTTTCATCTCCTTAATCACCCAATTAAAAACTGAAATAAAACTAAAATAACTAAATAAATGAAAGGCCCTCTCAGTCTCCAGGTTGTTTTGCTGCTTCCCCGCTCTGGTGTTGCATGAGTGTTGCCAACATTTTCCCCGCTGCAGCCTCTCCTCCTCTGTCATGAGCACAACGTGGAAGGGGGGACGATACGCCCTTATAGTTATGAATAATTATAGTCATCAGGCACACACACACACACACACACACACACACACACACACATACAAACACACACTCTCCTCAGAGACAGAGGTTTTTGCAGACTGCACAATTCTGGGGTGCAGTGATGAGCACAGTCTTATGCATAATTAATCAATACTGGGTGCACAAGCACACACACACACACACACACACACACACAATCCCTGGGTCCACATAGTAGAATTGAACTGATGTGGGTTAGTGAACAGTGATGCAGGTCCAGTCAAGATGCTGGCAGCTGACTTTCTGTGCATCCGTTCCTGTGACGTTGGCCTTTTCCAGGCCAGCAGCGAGCAGATCTTCAGGGTTCCCTTCAGACTTGTAATCTTGATGGAATATTTTATTCTTGTTGCGGTGGAGAAGCATCTGAAGCAGCATTAGGATCATCATGGGACACTGAAACTCTC
>NC_043992.1:5081359-5171359 GCF_902150065.1 Myripristis murdjan | reverse complement strand
TTTCGTTCTAAAAATAACCCGCAATAGGCGAAATCCGCGAAGTAGTCAGCTTTATTTTTTACAATTATTCTAGATGTTTTAAGGCTGTAAAACCCCTCACTACACACTTTATACACTTTTCTCAGACAGGCATTAACATTTTCTCACTTTTCTCTCTTGTTTAAACTCTCAAAGTTCAAACCTTCATAGAAAAATAGCCTAAGCATGCAAAATTGCACTAAAAAAAATCCACGAAACTGCGAGTCCGCGAAAGGTGAACCGCGTTATAGTGAGGGACAACTGTAATAATTTGATAAGATAAGATAAGATATTCCTTTATTAGTCCCACAGTGATGAAATTTCAAGCATTACAGCAGCAAAGTGGATAGCAAAATATGAAGCAAATTTACAATATAAACAGATAATAAATAGTAGCAAGCAATATAAACACTATAAGCAAGGAATATAGAAAAAATAGAAATATGACAGGCATTAACATTTTCTCACTTTTCTCTCTTGTTTAAACTCTCAAAGTTCAAACCTTCATAGAAAAATAAGTCCAGTATTATAGAATGAACGCATTCTGTACTGTACAGGAGACACGGCACGGAGGAGATAGATTGACAATGGGCTACAGTCCCTTAGCCAATCAGGACGCAGAACACAATGCGCTGCAAAAAAAAAAAAAAAAAAAAAAAAAAAAAGCATGCAAATTTGCACTAAAAAAAATCTGCGAAACTGCGAGGCCGCGAAAGGTGAACCGCGTTATAGCGAGGGACAGCTGTATTGCAGTGACAGATATTTACCGACTGGTAGCTTGTGCGCAACACTATTAAAAATGACAAAGGAAATCTCTCAATCTCTCATTTGTTACTTCCCGCTGCTCCATTCCAGTTCTGCTTTAGACTGACGGTGCTGAGAACCTCCCAGACTGCACGTCTCTGTGACAGCTGTGTGTACAGAAGCGACGCGCTCCATTCGAAGACGCTCTTTACTGCGTTTATGCGTGACCTGCTGATGCGTCACCGGCCGATTGCATCACTATCGCACTCACATTCAGAGTAGAGAACGCCCTCGGCAGCGCTGGCATTGTAATGTGGCATTTTGAAAGCGAAGTGCGGGGCCTTGAGCCGCTCCTCTGTGAGATCAGCTGGAAGCGGCTCGTGGTTCTGCTGTTATTCTAGCCCGTGTTGTGGTGTTATTGTTGGCCTATTTTTAGTCAGGCTCTGGCCTTTTTTCAGACCCAACGCTGCAGCAGCACTTTGGCGGGTTCAGCTATCGTGATAACAGAGCTGAATGGTGGGCACACACACACACACACACACAGTCATACACACTCGCTGTGGTGTGGCTGTTTTCCTGGCCGCTCCCTCCAGCAGCTTCCTGTCAGAGAGAGAGGCCGTTTCCTGTGACCTTTCACCCTCCTCAGCACAACACCTGTTTCCTACTTCCTGTTATTGCCCCTCGGCACAGGAAGTTCTCCGTAAAAGTCGGGCAAACGTGAAAGGAGTTTTCAGGCTCTTTGCTTAGCTGGCAGGTTAGCTGGATTTCAGGCTGAGCCAAAACAAACGAGACAGATTGAGCGGCCCGGTCCGGCGCTGTGCTGCTGCCGTCTGAACGAAGAAATGGACCGTCAGAGCCCCCGAGTCGACTTCGGCTCACTTAAGCGTGGTGTTAAGAATAAAACAGGATAAAACAATAACCGCAAGGATCAAGCACATGGTGGCTGTCGGGTGTTCAGCGTGATCAGCGCGTGTTCCTGCAGTTTTCTGTTGTGCGAAAAGGCCAAAGCATCCAGAATTTTCTGTCCCGCCCCGTCTCAGGACTGTGAGGGAGAATAAAGTGAGTGTGAATCTGACTTGTGATCGCACCTCCTCGTGAAGAGCTTTGACTTCTGTGCGTTTGCAGTGTTGAGGGACGTTTCCCTTCGACGTAGCTTGTTACATCACAGTGTTACTTCCATCAAAGTGAGGGACATTATAGCGTTAGCTGCTTACAAAGGTGCATGCTGGCCATTCTTACTGCCTGCGTCGAGCCGCCTGTCTGTGGCCTGTAACTGGATCATAAGAGGAATGACACATGCAGCACCTCCTTTACAGATCTTATTTGTTTTTGCACCAACAAAAGAATCACAGAGCAAAAACTCAAAATCTTACCAAGATTATTTGTCTTATTTCAAGTCAAAAATGTCTTATTTCTAGTCAAAATATCTCATTACACTTAAAATAAGACATGATCAGCTCAGAGCTCGAGTGAATTTTCACTTGAAACAAGTGAAAATTTGCTTGTTTCATTGGCAAAATTTGCCAGTGGAAAAAGTGAAAATTCACTTGAAATAAGTGACAATTAGCCAGAAACAAGAAACAAATTTTGCCAATGAAACAAGCAAATTTTCACTTGAAACAAGAGACAATTGTCTAAAAACAAGTTACTTCTGAGGTGATCATGTCTTATTTTAAGTGTAATGAGATATTTTGACTAGAAATAAGACATTTTTGACTTGAAATAAGACAAATAATCTTGGTAAGATTTTGAGTTTTTGCAGTGCAGGATGGATAATCATGTCAAGTACGGCTTGCTTACTTGAACGAGTATCTAAGTACTTGATCGCTTGAATTGAAAGACTAACACGTTAGATTACTAGTGACCACATCAAGTATTGCAGTACTCGTAACACTGCGCCTTGTACTGCTTTCCCCGTGATCTGCAGAGCTGCCTCTCTGCTTATCGCTTTAGAGTGCTGACTTAACACAAAATCTGTTATAGGCCTCTCTCTCTCTCTCTCTCTCTCCCCTCTCTCTCTCTGTCCTTATCTATTGAAAACATTGGTGACTGGGTGTCTGCATTATAGGCTGCCATGGCCTTAATTTGTACTTTACTGCTCTCTTTCTCTCTCTCACGCTCTTTGTCTCTTTTTCTCTCTCTCTCTCTCAGTAGAAATTGGACGTAATCCCTTTAAATGACTTTTTAAATCTTTCTTTCGCTCTGCTTTATTTATAAGCACATTCATGCATGTGAAGAAAGATTGTGATGGATGAAATAAAGAATTCCCAGACTTGTTTTCATCGTAGCAGTGCCTGTGTCCAGGTGAACTCACACACACACACACGCACACTGTTTCCTGTCCCAGGGGAGTGCTGGTAGCAGGGAAGAGTGATGTTTTATGGTGCTTTCGACCTTCCTCCTCCTGGGCGACCGGAGAGAAACATCACTCTATAGCCTGCAGAGAGAGAGAGGATGAAGGTGAGGAGGAGAGGGATGGAGGGGGGTGGGGGGCTGGAATGGAGGAAGGAGAGAGGGAGGACAGAGATTGAGGAGAGGAAGGAGGGACTGAGGGAGAGGGAGAGTAAGGGATGGAGGATATTACATTATCTGGCAGTCCATTACATGCACAGGTTTTTACTGCGTTTCTGACCCATTTAGAGAGACGTTTTATTGCACTTTGCATCATGGGGCCGCGCGGCGTTTTCATTAGCAGCTGCAGTGGGTTTGGTTCCATACTGCAGCTACCAGCCCCGTGTGACTGGAGCAGAAAAAAAAAACAAAAAAAAAACATGCAATTAAAAGTGTTCATCCCTTAATTTGAGCCCCCCTGCTGCAACACACTACCTCCAAGTGTTGTAAGCCTTTGTCATTTGCTGTGACCTTGCAGATGGGAGCGTTTTCTTTGCAGGGGAGTTTGAAGAGTTTTTTTTTTTTTTTCCCTGTTTAACTCCAGGTGCTGAAGCTGTTTCATGTGGAGGGAAGCTTTTCCGTGGCTGATCGTGTTCCAGTGTTGCACGAAACCGCAAAGTGCATCTTGGTTTAAAAACAGGTCATTGGAGAAAGTTTAAAAAAAGACCAAAATATAGCCCATTCAAACGCCTATTAACTTTTTTTCTCATGTCAACAGGATTGATTATGAGATTTTCACCTGGCTATACCCAAGGTTTATATCTGTTGTAGCGTTTATGCAAATTAGTGTGTACAGAATTCAAATATTCACCATTTGCTCATGTCAGTAAACAGTTTCAAAAAACTTGCAATACATTTTTTATTTGTCTTAAGGTAAGTAATCAACTCAGCAATTTTCATGGTGATACCTAAAGGTTAAAATTTTTTACCCTATTCACATGAGAAAAAAAGTTAATAGGCGTTTGAATGGGCTATATTTTGGTCTTTTTCGAAACTTTCCCCCAGTGGGATTCTTCGGGGCTTTTTTTCCCTCACTCACTTATCTCTACATTTGATTCTCTCTCTCACTCCTTATCTCTCCAGCTCTTTTTCCATTATTTCACGGTGTCACCGCGAGTTAAAATACGGCATGAAACAGAGGCAGAGAGAGACCAGAATACTGCATTTGGGATTATGTATCATTTATGGATTATAGATTGTTTTCGATCATTTTGGAGTCAAACGTAACATACATGTAGTCTAAAGTGTGAATGTGGAGCCTTTACACCTCTGTGTCAGTGTGCGTCGGTGAATTCCTGTGCACAGAGATCGCCCTGTGCTCAGCCAATCAGAGAGCGCCACCTAGGCGTGACCTGACACAAGGTGGAGCTCCTGCACAGAGACCCTCTTCAAGCCCAAGCACACCTCAGACCAGCCTGTTTCCACACACACACACACACACACACACACACACACACACACACACACACACGCTGGCTGGGATTTGTGTTTCCATGACAACAGGCTACCTGCCTCAGAGTGTGTCTCTAACTAACGGTGAAGCCCGGCTGGCTGCCTGGGCGTGTCGACTCGCTTTTCCTCCTTCCTCTACCGGTGATTTCCAGACCAACTGGAAATGTGTGCCTCACAACAACAACATGAGTGTAACGAAGAGACTGACTGAGTGTTTTTTACATGGTTAGATTATCAACCAGAGTGCAGCTTTCACAAGCGTCACCACAGGGACATGGGTGGAAGCGGCTCTGTTTCTCTCTGGCCAGTGAACAGCCATGAAGCCCTCTGGTGAGCGGAAAGGAAATGCAAATCAGCGTGGCACGGTTCGACTTGGCACCGCCAAAAGAGCCAACAGAAACACAGCCATCGTGTCAGTTTATACAGTTTTCCTTGAAGAGTAAAATGCACTTTAGTCGACAAATGATGCACAATGCAGAGACTGTGCATCAGCAGCAGCAACCCCCCTCCCTCCCTGAAAATCATAATGTAGCCTCACAAACAGCTAACTACAACTCAAAACACTGAGGGAGAGACAGTGACAGAGAGAGAGAGAGAGAGAGAGAGAGAGAGAGAGAGTCAGGGTTGAGGATTAGTGTGACAGGCAGAGAGGGCGGAGCCACGACAGCCAGGCCATAATTCTCCTCCCGCACAAAACCTTCATCCTCTGAACCTAAATCTCTCCTGTCATGAAATCTCATCCCTTTAAAGAGCCGGACTGCAGTCCAGCTGCAGGCCTCACTGATCCGTCTCCACACTGAGACCAGGTCCTGTGTTTCCATGCACATTCCAGCTGCGTCAGCCTCATGCATCAGGCCTATAGTGGGCTATTAGTTCACATCACATATCATGCCGTCCACTGCGCCTTCTGTCTGTAGGAAAACAGTCGTAGATTTGACATGAAATGTGGTTTTCTTTGCACATTTTATTGATTCAGTCCGTTATTCAGCGGTGGGTTTAATGAAGTCGTCATGTGAAGGCTGTAATGAGTCCCAGAGTTTCCCTTCAAAGAGCTGCCAGAACAACAACTTCATTAATTTGGAGTTAGTTTAGTGTCCCATGATAATCTGAAAGCCATCGCAGAGGTTTTTCCATCCTGACGAGGATCAAATTCTGCCAAGACGCTCAATTCTGCTCAGTTCTGGCATAAAGACGCACAAATGTGTATAATTTAGCACCGTCAGTTTCAAAATATTGGTATCTGTGTCAGTCTGCTGTCTAATCTGTGTCCTGCGCTGCCCTGCTGCAGCACATGTGATGCTCTGTGTGTGTGTGTGTGTGTCTCAGTGATCACTGTGTTACTGTTATCACTGTCAGCCTTCCTCTGTGCCGATGCATTCACTGAGCTGGGACATTTAAGTGTTTCCGCTCCGTGATGTGACATGTCAGCCCGCTCATTAAGATCAGCTGCAAATCCTGACGTTCCTCTGCGATGAATTACTGCGCAAAATGAAAAGCAAAATGTGAGCTTTTGCTTCGGCGACGTCTAATTTAACTGCTTCACTCTGAAAGGAGACATCCACCAATGAGAAGATGTGAGATGTAATCCCATAAAATGATCATCGGCATGAAGCAGCATCTGCAGATTGTGTATTAATGAAGTCATGAGTCATCGTAACCATGTTACTCATGAAATACGAGCTTTTTTATGAATTAATCGGGTGTATTTTTTTTTTTTAAATATTGTGCCATGGAGCCACAGGTCAGGTTTGTTTTGGTTTTTGAAAATGAATACAGTGTTTGCAGGTTTTCTCCTCTACTTTTATTTCTAGTTGGGTTTACATTTGTGGTTTTACTGCTAAAAATGTTTTTAATCACCATAGAACTATTACATCTAAAATATATGGACCACACCTACTGTAGTTTTGGATAATAATAATTAGGTTTAGACCAAATTGTCAGTATGCAGATATGCTGAGCTGATATAGCCGGTGTTTGAGGGTGACGCATGTCTGGCTTCTCTGATTTGAACCGGGCTTTCCTCCAGCCTCTTCTGCTGTGGTTCTATTTGGCATTTGCAATTTTCTCCTTGTTCATATGTTTTATTTAAGCACATCATCAAAAATAGACTTACTCTTGTAAAGTGTCTTGTTTATATTTTGCAGTTTTTGAGAGTGTTGTTAATGACAAATTAATGATAGTGAATATCAGCTCAAGTACTGGCTGTATGTATATCTATCTATCTATATCTATCTATATCTATCTATATAGATAGATATAGATAGATAGATAGATAGATAGATATACATATATGCACACACACACACACACACACACACACACACACACATACAAACACACACTGGGACCAAAATGCTCCCAGTGTTTGGTATTATTATAGATAGATTTACTGAATTGATCCCAAACTGGGAAATTCCTAATTATTATGTTATTGTTAAAATATGCTGACCATGTCAGGTGATTTCTAATACATAGTGTAACATATAAAATGCACAAAAATGGATGTGTCTTGAGAACACACACAGCTGGAGCACATTTACAACCAACTCAGTTAAATGAAGGGACTCTGATTGAAAAAGCAGTTCATGTCGCTCACAGGCTGACAGCTCGTCATGAGCGCGGCGAGCCTGCACACGCAGGAAGTTAACCCAAAACTCCCCTTCACAGTCAGCTGCTTGTGAGCAAGACAAAAAAATTAACTAACCATCGGATGATTTGTCACAGTTTATAGTAAAACTGGTAATCATTCCATCCCTTGTGTGTGTGTCCGTGTGCATGTATGTCCTTTTCCGTGCAGCACTGTAAGACCAACAGCAAAGTCATAAAAACAGCTGAGAGTTGGCATTAATTACATTACCCGTGCAGAAACACCAACAGAGCTGCTGTTAATCTGTGTGTGTGTGTGGATGTACATACAAGTGTGCATCTGTGTGTGTGTGTGTGTGTGTGTGCATGTATATATATCATGGTTGTCCCAGCCGCTGTGACACTGTGTCCCCTCGCTGTCACCCGGTGCGCCCCGGCTGTACTGTGCTGCTGTTATTTATAACCTGCGGGATTGGCCGGGGAATGAATGGAGGAAGACAGAGAGAGACGGAAAAAGAGAGATGACAGAGGCAGATGGAGGTAGATGGAGTGTGAGAGCGGGAGCGGGGTGAGGAGAGGCAGAGGGAGAGCGAGGGCGAGGGACATGGAGGCAGAGGGAGAGAGAGAGAGAGGTGACTAAGCCCGTGGATCAGGAGGGGGCAGATTAAGCTAAAGACCCCCTCTTAAGTCCTCAAAGTTCAGACTCCAACACCCTCAACAGTTGTTCGCTGTCGTCGCACGTCCACGTGTGTGTGTGTGCGTGTGTTGGCCTGGATGGAACGCAGGACAACAGCTAAACCCCGCCCTTCCATCCCATGATGCCTCCAACATAGTGAGAAAAAGAAGACGAGACACGGAGAGGAAGAGACTTTTGGTTTCCATCCAAACTTAGACGAAATTTTGACAATGTCCAAAAACAAAATGCACGATTATTTATATCAGCTGGGTCCAAGCAGTGCATCGTCTTTTTTTTTTTTTTTTTTTCAGCTTGCACAAAAATGTTGACAAATGAGACTTTTAATTGCACATCACCATGTTAGAGCCTGAGGAGGAATATTCACAGAGGGATGGATGTTTGGAGGGAGAATCATTTTCCATTGACAGGCTGTGCAGAAGAAGGAAATGTGTGCCAGTCAAACAAGGATGCACCGATTGTTTAGCAGATATTTTTGGAGACTGAATCTCATGCATTGGCTTCATTTAGTTTGTATGAAAATACTTGGATTGCTGTGATATAAGTAAGTATTGCTCTAGAGACAGAGAAATGATGCCTGGAGAGACAATATGTCCAGTATTTTCTGCTGCGCACTTGATCTGAATCATTTATTCGTCTGATGACGACAGGCCGACGTCATTCATTTCTTTGTCAATTCATTCCCGTCACTATTTACTGCATATCATTTCTCAATCACTAAAAAAAAAAACATTTTCAGCTTCAGGCGAACAGAAAAGCTTTTTTTTTTTTTTTCCAGTGATTATTGAATTTTGCTTCTCTGATTGGATACGTCATAACTCACATCAGGAAACACAGACGGTGTGTTAATGTGTGTTAATACATCCACTTGTTAAGGTTAACCGCTACAACACGCTGTGTGTGTGTGTGTGTGTCACTGTTTGCTTGTTTGTTAAATGAGACACGTTGTTCTCTCAAATTTCCTCGCTTCAGTGACCTCAGCACGCCCTTCACTTGTTATTTCTGCAAGTCCTCACACACACACACACACACACACACACACACACACACAGATACACAGAATGACTGACATGGTTCGGTTGATGAGGCAAAGTTGAAAAAGAAATAAAATAAGCCTCTCTCTTCCTCCTCCTTCCTTCTTCTCTCTCACTGACTGTAATTCTGTTCCCAAAAACTGAGCAATAAGCTCAGTTACAAGCAATGTTGGGTTTTTTGATCAATTAAAATTCAACATACATTTTGATGCAAAAAGGTGACAGTACGTGTTATTGGGTAGGAAAATGAACCGTGACTTTAGCGACATGTAATCCTGCTGTGATAATCCGCAGTGAGCCGCTCTCCATCACAGTTATTATTTTCTTCTCATATTATTTTCTCTTCATAACGACCACATGCTTCAGCCGTCTACATTTAAACAAACCCGTGTGCCATTTCTGCAACGATTTGTGGCTCATAAACACAAGAATCCTGCACAGTCATGCCTTGTTGTCACTGAATTTTATCATTTTTTATATTGCATTGTGGTTATATCAAATCATGAAGCCTGTTAAATCATATTATACTGTGTGATTAGCATGTAATAGCAGTGTTCTCAGTGTTTTTGGCGTTTCCATGTAGGATCCTACTGCAGGGACCAGGAATTTAGACAGTGAGGAAAGCAGACTTTCACTGCATATTTCAGCTTTTCAATTAATTGTTGTGGAGTGAATGAATTCTTCATGTGAAGTGGTTGTTTATCGATAACCACTATGGTGCCGGAGCAAAAGTGTCTGACTCTCCACATCCAGAAGAATCCACAGAAGGTCCACAGAAAGGTGTACAGTTGTCCCTCGCCATAACGCGGTTCACCTTTCGCGGTCTCGCAGTTTTGCGGATTTTTTTTTTTTAGTGCAATTTTGCATGCTTTTTTTTTTTTTTTTGCAGCGCATTGTGTTCTGCGTCCTTATTTTTCTACGAAGGTTTGAACTTTGAGAGTGTTTAAACAAGAGAGAAAAGTGAGAAAATGTTAATGCCTGTCTGAGAAAAGTGTATAAAGTGTGTAGTGAGGGGTTTTACAGCCTTAAAACAAAACAAAAGCACCATTTATCACAAATGATAAAAGAACACAACATTAAGAAGGTCAAAAACTGGAATGGAAATGAGGATTTCAAAGATGAGCTGAAGCAGAGCAGGAGCAGGACAGGCGGGCGGGACGTGAGGGCGTGTCTCCTCCTGCCCCTCGCTGCAGCATCACCTCGGAGGAACCAGCAGCTCCTCTGCCGCTGAGCAGGCGAGGTGCACCGCCGGGCTTCATCCAGCTGCTCGCTTCAGTACAGCTTCATGAGTCTGGCTTCAGAGGTTTAGGTCTGAATGCTGCTTCCGAGGCTCCTGCATCCTGTTCAGAACATACACACACTAGTGTTGCAAAGGGGTGGAAATTTTCCGGTAAATTTCCCGGAAAGTTTCCATAGATTCCCGTGGGAATTTTCACTCTGGAATATTGGAAATTTTCAGGAGATTTTTACTTTCACTCTTTTTCCAATTTTTCCGAAAATTCCCAGGAATATTCGGCTCGGGAATTTTGGGATTTTTTTTTTTTCTTGTTATCCATTTGAATGAGGTTTTTAAAAAGTTTCCATGGACATTTAAGCTTGGGAAATTTGGAAATTTTTATTTTTGTTGTTGTTAACTTAAGGTGAATGGGGAAAAAACAATAATCAATAAAATGAATGTCAGCATCAATATCACCACTTTTTTTAGTTGCTGAGGGGGACATACAGTGCTGTGAAAAAGTATTTGCCCCGTTCCTGATTTCTTTTTTTTTTTTTTGCATATTTGTCACACTTAAATGTTTCAGATAAAAGGCTGTCAAAACCTACCTGGCCCTATGTGACAACGTAATTGTCAGTTATGAAAATTCCTGAAAATTCCCTGGAAATTCATTATAATGTAACATGTTTTCATGCATATCTGCTTATAACAAACCAAAATGTTTATTATGTATACATGTGTATGACCTGGTGAATGCAGTGAATATAAATTCCCCAAAATTCCCTGAAAATTCCCGTTTATTCCCGTTAATTTCCAAAAATTCCCATGGAAATTTTCAGACTTTGAAAATTCTGGGAATTTTGCAACACTAACACACACACACACACACCACAAATCTAACTCAAATGTAAAGATATTGATGATCGGCACAAGATGTCAGCTGTCAGACGCTTCAGTGCAAAAAGCTTGGCACCGGCCTTCAAACATGATGTCATCTGAAGCCAGACGGGGCCTGCAGCTTCAACCCAGCTGTCTTGCGATCATGCATTCCGATCAGATTAGCCACATCGATGTTGTCCACATCGATCTGGACTCAGTCGCTGCGC
Source organism: Myripristis murdjan (assembly GCF_902150065.1). NCBI lineage: Eukaryota > Metazoa > Chordata > Actinopteri > Holocentriformes > Holocentridae > Myripristis > Myripristis murdjan. The sequence continues at coordinate 5,160,118 of NC_043992.1, read as the reverse complement.
CCACGTCAACACTTCCCCTCGTCTCTGTGTACTAATGAATGGGAGACTGGCGTTGACCTCTGACCCCAGAGCAGCAGCTGTGACAACAGCACGATGCAGTCAGCCGCTGGATGGGTGCCAAACTTTCATCTTCCTCCTCTGGAAAAGTTTCTCCCAAACTCTTGCAAAGCTCCTCACAGAGGGAGAAAACTGGGAGACTCCAGAGACGAAGAAGTCGGAGGGGGGAAAAGAAAAAAAAAGCAGAAAAAGCAGCCGAAAACCAGAGCAGCTGAAAGAAAGCCTGAACATGAAAGAGCCCCAGTTGAAGGAGCGATTGCCTGCACGCTGCCAACTGTCACGTAATCTACTTCTTTGTAGTGGCTCAGAAGAAAGGTGCTGGGAGCAGAGGATTGTGGGTAGGAGGCTGCCTGGCTGAGTCGGTCATTAGAGGCAAAGCTACGGCGTCAGCTAAACAGGACCAGGATGAAGATGATGATTTCACATTAAAGTGCCCTTCAGACGGGGAACAGTGTGTGTGTGCGCGCATGTGTGCGTGCCCTTGTAAAAAAAAAGGGTTTGGTTTATTAGATAGAGAAATAAATAAGTGAGGAGGGTTTTAAAGAGGAATGAACGCACGGGAAGCATACGGCTGCTGCACAACAACACGCCGACACGCCGAGGAAAGAAAGCAAAGACAAAGAGGACGGGGCTCCGCGGCTCTCAAACCGCTGCTCGTCGGGGAGGGAAAACAGGAAAACGGAGAAGGAGAGATGGGGTGGGGGGGTGCAGGGAAAGAGAAAGGCAAGCCGGCGGAGGAGTGGAGGAGAGCGGCGAACCTCATTAGCAAGGAATCAGTGGGATATAAAGATGGTAGATGTGATCATTAGCGCCAGGAGGGATCAGACATCGCCGTACGCCGCTGTTTATCCTCCCACTTCTACAGCGGAGCTCGGCGTCTGCCTGCCTCTCCCTGTGTGTGTGTGTGTGTGTGTCTGTGTGTGTGTGTGTGTGTTGCTGCGCGGGGTGCAGGAGATGAAAGGATTCATGGGTAAAATCTTTTCTACCCCTGCCCTCCCCCTCTGTCTCCCTCCCCCTCTGCCCGCCTGTCATTTATTTCTTTTATCCCTCATCTCTACATATCTCTCTCCTTTTTTTTTTAATATCTGAATTTGTTTTCCCCCTACCGAAATAAAAAAAAAACAAAAACAAAAATTCAAAATGCTGGAGCTTTTTCTAGATTTGTCGGAGATATGTCGGTGATAAACGCCAAGACGAGGCCGTGTTGTCGTCCACAAATGTGTGTTCCAGCCTCCACATGTGGACGAGGCTTCACCGCACGTCTCAGTGACGGTCAATAACATCAGTGCAGAAATCCACACTAATGAATCAGGGCTTGTCAGTCTATCAGCGTAATATTGCTGTGCTGATGTGAGGTTAGACAGCATATGCTAAGTAACAGCATTCTCCAAAGTGAGATCTGACCTTTTAGTAAGACAAAATGCTTAGCTGTATTTATTTGATGGCCTTCACATTTATAAATTTCAAAGTTCCCATGAGCAGGAAGTACACAAAAGCAAGACGGAAGGAAGTACCATGTCTTTAAAAGTGAAACCTTATTAAGTCGGTGCAGATGATTTTGGGAGTAGTGTCAGGTGAGACTCCACGTATTCCTCTCCTGCGTAGTGATCTCTAGCTGCACACCGCCTCCCAGCAGCCACCACCCTCACTTCCCATCACAACAGGAAAACTACACTGCAAAAAGTCTTTGTCTTATTTCAAGTCAAAAATGTCTTATTTCTAGTCAAAATATCTCATTACACTTAAAATAAGACATGATCAGCTCAGAAGTAACTTGTCTTTAGACAATTTTCACTTGTTTCAAGTGAAAATTTGCTTGAAATAGGAAACATTTTGCCAATGGAACAAGCAAATTTTTACTTGTTCACTTGTGTCACAAGTGAAAATTTGCTTGTTTCATTGGCAAAATTTGTTTCTTGTTTCAACTAAATTTTCACTTGAAACAAGTGAAAATTGTCTAAAAACAAGTAATTTCTGAGGTGATCATGTCTTATTTTAAGTGTAATGAGATATTTTGACTAGAAATAAGACATTTTTGACTTGAAATAAGACAAATAATCTTGGTAAGATTTTGCCTTTTTGCAGTGTAGTCCACAACCCTGTTTTATTTTTGCATCATATTTTGCGTAAATGTTTGCCAGTCTCCTGCAGCAAAACCTCCAGATTTAACCGCGCGTCGTTTCAGGTTCCCTTCCATGTAATCAGCGGCTGCAGATTCTCATTCTCTCACTTTGGAGACGTCGCTTGTCACCTGCTATCAGTGTGTGCTAAAGAGCTAGCCTGCTGCGCCCGAGGAAATGAAGCACCGGGAGCAGGCGCACGATTTGGGTACATTTCTGGAAGTGTGTTGTTCATTGAAGGCTGCACCCTGGCGGGGTCAGAGCTGCCGTCCCGGCGTGGGGCAGCTCAGCACAGCGGCGGGACAAAGAGGAGGGGGAACGTCACGGCGGACATGCCTCGCCGTAACAAACCTCTAATCAATGGGGACGCGCCGCTAAGTTGCACTCATTCTCACATAGGACGATGAATGAACAACAGCAACAAACCAAATTCTCACACCTGTTAATCCCACAGAGAGCCGGGGCTGTGCCGGGCCGCAGACAGACAGCCGTGCAGGGAGGGGCTGCAGGCTGACGCTCCAGTATGTGAGGCGAAGCGGTGAGGAGTGAATACGCAACACCCTCGGCGGGTTTGAAGTCGATCGTATTATGCCCCCCCCCACACTTCTGCCTGCCTCTTGCTAATTTCCCATTTCTATGTAAATTCATCTGCCGCCGAGAGAGAGAGAGAGAGAGAGAGAGAGAAAGAGAGAGAGAGCCGTGGAATGCAGGATGGCAACAAGCCGCGGCGGCGATATTGATGGGCTTATAACTGCAGCAAACACACGGAGAGAGGGAGGGAGAGAGGGGGAGGGAGGGAGAGATGGGATGGTAATTAGACTGGCCCCTGCGTTTAGAGTACAGTGAATTGATCCCCTCTGTCAGTTTTTCTTTATTTCTCGGAGCGTAAAGAGAAAGACAGCGAGAAATACTGTATCTGTCCCCCGCCCTGCCTCGGGATGGCAGATCCATCATGCCTCCCGCTCTCGCTCTCTGTCGTCTCTCTCGCACTTTATCATCCTCTTTTCTCTCTCAAGGCCAAGTCTTTTCATCTCTCCAGCCCTCCCCTCCCTCCTCGTATTCCTTCAGCCCACACTCTCTTTCTCCTTTCAATATGAATATTCATCGCCGAGACAGACAGCGGAGAGCAACAGTAGTTTTTGTCGAGAGTTGCTCTGGAGAGAGTGGGATCAATGCTGAGATGAGAGGGAGCGGTCCTCCAACACACTCCCCCACACACCCACACCTGCTCTTCCCCCTCTCTGAAGGTTTATTTGCCAGACAGCTAATATGCAGTGAAAGTCAATAGAGCTCCTGCAGGCTGGCTTGTTTGTGAAAGACGGAGATAAGAGAGGAAAAACAAAAGCCTCTCTGTTGTTGTGTTGGAGAGCAAACTCACGGATTTCGTTGTTTTTAACAAGTTCCAGTTACCAAGTTTCCCGGTGAATGTTGACAGAGTGTGCGGCTTTGACATCTTCCTCCAGTTTGTGTTTCCATTCAGCCGGGCAATGCTTTGGGCGTGTATTGAGGTCAGCTGCTGCAGAGAGCCCCCCCGCTGAGCTCGGACCCCGTCCCGAGTGTGTGATCCCACCTGAGAGCCGCACCGCAGTGTCATCGCTGTTGGTCTCTGTGCTGCTACGGCAGGGTGATCTGCCAAACTTTTGTTTGGACATCAGAAAAGCCAAAGGGCTTTCACAAAGGGGTGCAACAGTCACCAAAACATTACATAACTAACCAACTAAATAAATAAATACATGACTAAGATAATCAAATAAAATAATAATGAGAGGAAGGAGAAATAATAAGCAAACACTTGACAGTCGTGGACAGTAAAGGAAAGCTGGGGTAGAAATGCCTGATGTGGTAAAATGCTCTGTCGACAATAAATATGCAATTGATCATATTCCATCATATAGAAGACCGATGACACCAACTTTCCAAAGTCCAGTTTTTAATAAACGATCAATATTGACTCAGTTATTATCTGTGTGGCTGAGCACTGTCAGTGTGTATGTGCATGTAAAATGTGTACAATGAAATTCTGTTGCTATGGATTCATACATGGAGACAGTGTGTTTGCACGTGTGTGTGTGTGTGTGCGTGTGTGTGAGCTCTTCGCTCCCTTTCACTACCCTTTGAATGCTGGAGCTGTGTTTCCATGGCAACGCTGACCCCTGGGAGTCAGTGTTATTTTTTTCACACAAGTAGCCTCTTTACAATTCCTCCTCTCTCTCTCTCTCTCTCTCTCTCTCTCTCTCTCTCCAGCTCACTATTTCTCACTCTCTCTCTTCTTGCTCTGTCTGCTGTAGAGACTCTCTCTTTTTCTGTCTTTAATATTATGTGTTGAGGCACTGGAGGTCTATCTCAGCTCTCTCTCCCAGGACATCTTTACACACACACACACACACACACACACACACAGACACACACACACACACACACACACACACACACACACACACACACACAGTGCAGTGTGTACAGTGACGTGAACCCTCTCTGTATTCAAACAGGGTTCAGTGTGTGTCGGTGTTGTTTCTGTGGCTCTGTGTGTCCTGGCCTCCTGTGAAAAGCAGTTTTCCTGACCCTCCTTTTCAACACTGACCTCGTCTTTAAAGTGCACTCTCCTCTTCAGCGGTTGGTGCGCAGCTTTAGCCCATTTTGCATCACAAAAGAAAGATTTTTCCAGTCTGTACCACATATTTTGTCCTGATTGCATCTTGTTATTTCTTCTTGTTTTGTTTTTGCCCTGTGTTGTTTGAACTCGAGGTTTGGTTGTCATTGGGGTTGTTATCTGCTCTGTCTGTCCTGTAGTACTTCCAGCCCTGACATGTGGGCCCTTTATGTCTAAACACACAAAACTCCTACTGTAGCTGCCTCCCTCCCTCTCCCTTTAGCAGTAAAGATCAATGACAGAGCAGAGCTGTCACTTGGATTCCCCTGTTTAAGCACTTTTATGGAGAGAGCAGGTGCAGATCAGTTGCACAGCAATAACTTATGAAATCCATTTTTCTTTCTCTCCCTGCCCTATTTTCCTCCAAACCCCGCCCCTCCCTGCCCTCTTGCCCCTCCCACCAGGCCAAGCTGATCGTCCCAAACAGCACGGCAGGGCTGATCATCGGTAAAGGCGGAGCCACGGTCAAGGCGGTGATGGAGCAGTCGGGGGCGTGGGTGCAGCTCTCCCAGAAGCCCGAGGGCATCAACCTGCAGGAGCGCGTTGTCACCATCAGCGGCGAGCCCGAGCAGAACCGCAAAGCCGTCGAGATCATCGTCCAGAAGATCCAGGAGGACCCGCAGAGCTCCTCCTGCCTCAACATCTCCTACTCCAACATCTCGGGGCCCGTCGCCAACTCCAACCCCACCGGCTCCCCGTACGCCAACTCTGCCGAGGTCATGCCGGCCGCGGCGGCGGCCGCGGCGGCCACTGCTTCCTCTCTGCTGGGCCAGGCCAGCCTGGCGGGGGTCGGGGCGTTCCCCACCACCATGTCCAGCTTCTCAGGCAACGACCTGCTGGCCATCACCTCCGCCCTCAACACCCTGGCCAGCTACGGCTACAACACCAACTCCCTGGGCCTGGGGCTCAACCCCGCCGCCGCCTCCGGGGTGCTCGCTGCCGTGGCGGCAAACGCTAACCCAGCAGCAGCCGCTGCTGCTAACTTGTTAGCGTCCTATGCTAGCGACGCATCCACCAGCGCAGCTCACCCTGCAGCCGGCCTGGGGGGTTTCTCCCTGGGATCGCTGGCCGCCGCTACGGGGGCCACCAACGGCTACCTGAGCGCCGCGTCACCGCTGGTAGCGTCGTCTCTTCTGGCGACGGAGAAGCTAGCAGAAGGCGCCAAGGAAGTGGTCGAGATCGCCGTGCCGGAGAACCTGGTGGGAGCCATCTTGGGCAAAGGAGGGAAGACGCTAGTGGAGTACCAGGAGCTCACCGGCGCCAGGATCCAGATCTCTAAGAAGGGCGAGTTCATCCCCGGAACCCGGAACAGGAAGGTGACCATCACGGGATCCCAGGCCGCCACGCAGGCCGCACAGTACCTGATCAGCCAGCGAATCACCTACGAGCAGGGGGTACGCGCCACCAACCCACAGAAGGTGGGCTAAACCTGACAGCCAATGAGAAACGAGGAGGAAAAGAGGAAAAAAAGAGTGGGGGCTTGGGGGAGGAATATGAAAAAAAGAGAGAGTGAGAAAGGAAAAAGGAGAGGAGAGCAAGAATATTGGAAGGAATCGTCCGCGCGTTTTCTTCTGCGTGTTTTCAGTATTCTCTTTAAAAAAAAAAAATGTTTTTTGATGCGAAGCAAAAATGTGCTGAGAAGACGAGGAGGGAGAGGAGCGAGTATCACGCTGGAAAACCAAGAAAAAAAAATGTGTAAAATGTAAATAAGGTTTTATTACTTAACGTCTTGATCTTTCGGGATTTTTTATTGTTTCGTTTTCTTGTTTTATGATTTTTTTTTGGTTTGTTCGTTTTGTTCTGTTTAGTAAATTAAGCTGTCTGTTTGTTTGTTTGTGTATTGTGTGGACAGAGCTGAATGCCATGTAGACAGGCTGACTGCCTGAGAGGCTACAGGAACGGAGGGGAGGGGGGACGAGGCGGGAGGGAGGGAAGGGTTGGCATTATGGGGCACTGACCCCCCCTCCCCCCCAAAAAATACACCTACAGAAGCAACCCCTACCTCTCCCCCTCCCCCGCCCCCCTCCTCCCCAAAACCCCCTGTCGCCCACCAATAGGGTTTTGTTTTCTTCTCCGCCCCTCCCCCAAGCTCCTCTCACGACTTGCCCCCCCCGCCCCGCCCCGCCCCTCCCCCCTGAATAAGGGTTTGATAATGAACTAGACTGCGAGCCGGGGTGTGAGAGTGAAGAACCGCTCCCCCTCAGCCCTCCCGCCCCCCCCCGGGGACGAGGGGGAGGGGTACAGCGTGGCGTTTCTTCACTCACACACCCCTCCCCTGTATTCCCTGTGATGTATATCCCTCCCAGAAGCAGTGCAGCGCTACCGCGCGGGGGGGCAGAGCAAGGCGGGGCGACACGTGGTGTCCCCAACCCCCCTCCCTGCCCCCCCACTCCCCACCTTCCCCTCCCCACCGCAGCTCTAGTTTCGAGATAGCACGCCGAGGCGCACGATGATGACCTCACGTAGTCCCGAAAAAAACCCCTAGAAAGCGAGAGTGATGCTGTGCACGCTGCGGCGGAACGCACAGCATCGGTGGCATTTTTTGTTTTTTTCGTCCTTTTTTTTTTTTTTTTTTTGCAGCCTGCTGTGATGGTTATATTAATTAATGATATTGTCATGGTTATTACAATAGAAATCATCGCCATCGTCATTATTTATTAATATGAGTTCACCCATAAAAAAGTTCAGTGGTTTCTTCTCTTTTTTTTTTTTAAATCTGTGAATTCAGGTTGACATGAATGTAAATGAGACTATTTTTTGATTTGAATCTTTCTTTTTTTTTAATTTAAGTGGATTGAAGATGAATAGTAATGTCACATAGTGTAATATATGTCTTATTTAAGTCCAGCAAGAAAGCCGCCCCAGGCAACCGAGATCGTTACAATGAAGGACGACCTTCTATATCCAGTCAAAGAGCAGAACAGGGAACACACACACACACACACACTGAAATGAAACACTATGATGCCATATTTGGTGCTAAAAAAGGGAATTCACCATATCTATAATGCAGATGAGACCTCGAGTTTAGCAGCAGATCATCTCAAATGAATTGACCAGTCCCACCACAGGCTGCAGGTGCAGTGTCTTAAACGCTGTGTTAACGCTGAACGCCCGGTCCTCACGCTGCGGCCGGCCCAAGGCCACGGCCCAAAAATATCCTCACTGTCCTGCCTCTGCAGTGCGAGGCCCCTGCTACAGTTCGCCTGCAATGTAAAATTGAGCCCGAACTGAACATGTGAGCTGAGCGGAGGCCACAGAGCCGCGCGTGGCTCTCAGACAGACCCAGGGACACGTCTGCCCCTCAGCCTGTGGTCTCTCCGAAAACCTCGAGATGAACCCGAGCCACAGACTAGGCAGAGCAAGAGCACTTAAGCACCACGAGGAAAACACGCGACGTACTACTGAGAAATCGCGAACGTTGAATAATAGAAAACACTGAAAAAAAGGCACCGAGGGAGCGTCGCCCGTTCGGGGTCCGCTGCTCAATCTGTCCCGGGCGGCAGCTCGCCTCCGCACGGCAGCGTGAGTGAGATTTGCTATTTTTAAGGCAGCATGCATATCAGTAAAGGAGATAAATAGCCTCCCTGATCCTTGCCCTTATCAAGCACCGTCCGACTGCCGATGAGGTAAAGGGCAGACACGAGATATTTTCAACCTCCAGCGAGCGTCCAGGGAGCTCAGCCTCAGGCAAACTGCAGGTCTCCCATGGCAACAGATTCACTGCCCACTGTAGACCAGGAGGCTGCTGAAGATGCTGTTGTTGTTTTTTTTTTTTTTCTTTTTTTCTGTTTAACGTTGTGTCGTGTATTGTTTTTATCTTTCTTTCATTTTTGCTTTCTTTTTTCTTTTCTTACAATCGGAGTACACTGAATTTTTGTCTTAATGCACTGTGAAGCGAGGGAGCAGTTCTCTTGGCCTGTGAGGTCAGGGATGTGTGCTGCAGAGGGCATCGTGACTGGATGGTTTCGTATGGCAGGGAAAAAACAAAAAAACAACACACACACACACACATATATGAAATATATGTGGAACACATATGAGGAAGTTCACCAGAAATGCACGTCATATCCAGATGATGAAGGAGGAGTAACGAGACTAGGTCGATTAAGAGGATCAATCAATTGAGGTCACCTGTCGAGATCAATTTAGATTCAATTCACATGTTGTCATGGAAAGTGTTGTATTCATTCGAGGGCGGGACTTCGGGGGGAGTGTTAGGTGTCCACTAGCAATTTAAAGAGACTGTAACGATTCCCAGTTTCACTTTTCTATGTCAGCTGTTTCTTTTTTGAATAAACAGTTGAAATTGATAATGTATATATATATATATATATCCTACGGGGAAATCCCTGGACGGCTATTCTAGTCCAACAGGAGTTGAAGTGTGACGGAATGTAATTGCCAAAATGAGGAGGGGGGTGTATTTGATTTGAGTCGACCCTAACCAGCCTGGCCGAGGGGAGGCCGCTCCTCTCAGAGCACTGTAAAAAAAAAAAAAAAAAGAATCCCACTGTGTATTATCCCTCTGAAGCCAATCAGAGCCCAAACACGCTCCACTGTGCTCTCGTAGCCAATGTGTCTCTCTGTTGTTGGAGCGCCAGTGAGGGTTTATCTCCACAGCTTGGTAAGGAGGCTTCTTTACTCCCATCTAACACCATCCACACTCTCCTCCCCCCCCCTCCCCCCTCCCCTCGCCCGCCTCCCCCCTTCCGTCTCAACTCCCCTCCTCAGCCTTTCAGTGCACTCCCATCCTGACACCCACCCCTCGTCTCACCCGGACCCCCCCCCCCCCCCCCCCCTCTTCCTCCTCCTACCACATCGCTCCATGGGTGACTATGTCTTGGTGTTACGATCAATGCATGTCTGCTGCTTGCCCTGACGAGCCGATCGCGACGACGCAGGCTGAGAGCCTCTCCTCACCTCGCCTCCTCAGGCAGCTGAGGCTCAGTAGACGCCCCAAATTCACCGCTGGGGAGGGGGGGGGTTGTTTTGTTTGTGCCATGTCGGGGCTGAAAGCCACATCTGGATAGGAAGCAGTGAGCCGCAGTTCAGGCTGGCAGAGAGCCGCAGTGTCAGAGGCTCCGCTGTGCACTTTGGATTGGTGCGTTGTGTTTACGGACAGTGACCGGAGTCGTGTTAATTTGGAAATGCCATGCTGCACAAACATGAAACATGCACATATCGCCAGGGAAAATAAGGGATTTACTGCTGTGTTTTTTTTTGTTGTCATTGATAAGGATTTGACTGGATTTAGGTTTGGATTTAAAGACGGTTGTGGGACACTTGTGTGTATCTTCTTTTTTTTTTTTTTTTTTTCCACTGCTAAATACATTGCGCTGTAGCCATGCTGAAACAGAATGGAGGGGTTCTCCCGTTTGTTTGTTTGTTTGAGTAGAAGCGTCCAGTTTTTTTGTGGCGGTGGCCCGGTTTTTAAAAGGAGCTGCACCGGCACCGTCTTCTCCTTCCAAACCTGCCTAGCGACCCGGTGGAGAAGCAAAGGGCGCCGATCCTGTGCCATAACCTCACCGGGCTCGGTTCGCCGTCCACCTTCCCCTCACAGCTTCGTCCTGATTTCATTTGGACACCGCACGGCATTTTTTTTTTCTTTGCAGTGGAAAAAAAAAAAAAAAAAACTGGCCTGGAGGTCCTGACAGAGGTGCCAGTAGAGTTAAGTCAAAAGGGACAGATTTGTTTGTCATCTCATCCGTCAAACCCTAGGACGATGTTTTTGTTGTCTCTTATGAAGCGGCCATTTTTCTTTTTCAATTCTCTAATTTTAGGGGATCGAGCTAAAATTTGATGAGTACTGGAAGCAATACACGTAGTGGCATGTTGTCTTGTCCTGTCCTTTATCCTCTTGTCTGCTGTAGAAGCTTCTGGATCTTACCTATAGATGTTGAATAGGTTTACAGGAATACTTTTTTTTTTTAATTTGTGGAAAATGCTGCTATTTAATAATAAGTGATGTACTAAAACCACAAGGTTAAAACATATCGAATCTGTCCTTTAGCTGGCGAGGCTAGTTTCAAGAGGTGGTGTAATAAACGCTCTGTTATAAGCTGACAGTAAGTTTAATAATAGTATAATTACAACCTGAATAAGTAAAACCTGTGCCAAACTAGGTCTTTACAGAGTGAGACTGTAAATGCGTTGATTTAAACCACATTAGATAAGAGGAAACATACTTTTATATTAAAAAAAAAAAAAATGTGAAAAGTGCCAAATGAACCATATTTATAATTTACCTAGGAAGGGACTAGTCCCCGTGACAGTTTTTAAGAAATAGGTAGACTAACAAAGCGTCTGTGTCTAGCTGTTTGTTTAAGCCCTCTTTGTTACCTGCCACGACACGAGGGAACCGCCATGTGTTAGCCAAGTGTTAGCCAGTACTCTGGGAACTACATTTCCCAGAAAGCAACAGCACTATGACCCTGGGGCTTGACAAATCACCATAGCGGTAGGGTTAGCATTATAATGCTAAATAAAAAATAAAAAAAATAAAAAAAAATGTGACTAGCTAGCATTCTTAAATACAGCCTTTTATAGTTACAATGAAAAATGTATTTTGTGGAAATAGATGTTATCTTTTTTGCACGTCTATATTGCATGATATCAAAGTGAAGCGTGGACAAAAAATAAATAAATAAATAAATAAAAAATAAAAACAAAGAAACAATAATAAGTGACAAAAAAAAAAAAAAAAATTAGGCAGTGTGTGTCGTTCATTTTGGGAGACAAATCCTTGCATGCAGATTAAGGGTAGAGCATTTTGATATTGTTTTACACGTTCAAATGTTGGTCGTTTTTCCAAGCTGAGTCCCGGCCCGGTGGCCACAGCTGAACAAAAACAACCCGATGAGTATTTTGTCGTTAAGTTGTCTAGGCATCAAAAACCATCCTCAGAGGGATACGAACAAACTCTCGATCAAACCTAAGACCACGTTGTTATTTTGCCGAGCGAGCTTTGCTAAAACGTCTACGTTGCTACCTTACTTGAGTAAAATAAATCAATAATGGAAAAAAATAAAAAAATAAATAAAAAATCTGTATAACGTTTTTAGTTTCAAACGAAGACTGAGATTGTCCATGAATGTACTCACCTCTGCATAAGTTTGCATATCACTCCTCTGCCCATTGACGTGCAGTAGAGGCTTTGGTGTGTTTTTCCGTCTGTTTTTTGTATTCTAACATTACTAACCCCCCGACGCTCGGCCCCCGCTCTCCGTACCGGCCTAACTCTGTCCTCTGTCCCTGTGCTTCTCCGTTTTTTTTACTTTCTCTTCTTTTTTCCCTCACCTCTGAGCTCCGGCTTGTCTTGTTGCAGACTGCACCCTAACCTCACGTTTGACACATGGAGCCCCACGACACCTGTCCAACACCTGGACAGACTGAGAGAGAGAGAGAGGGGGGCGGGTTCAGACTCTCCCCCGCTAATCTGCCTCGCTTGGGTGCCTTTCCACAGAATTTGAGACAGCTTGTTTTCTCTCTCTTTCTCTCTTTTCTCTCTCTCTCTCTCTCTCTCTCTCACTTCCTTAATATGCAATCCAAGACTTTGATCTGGGGGAGAGAAGCTACACTGAACGCTGCTGCCAGTGTGTTTTCAGTGCAGCAATATTGTGCATCCTCATCCCACCCTCTGCCTCTCTCTCTCTCTCTCTGTCTCTTTCCCAATTCAATTCTTCATTGGCACGACTGTCAAAAAAACAAAACAACAACAACAAAAAAAAAAACAACAGATGAACAATATCGCCAAAGCTCCCTCACCTCTCTCTCACTCTCCCTCTCCCAAATATGCAATCCAAGGCCTTGAGCTGGAGGAGAGAAACCAGACTCGACATGTCCGGTTTTTATGTTCAGAGTGGTCATTTCTTTGTGTCGTGGGAAACAACCTGTTTGCCAAACCAAAAAAAAAAAAAAAAAAAGAGAGAGAAATCAAATTGAAAATTGCATGACGGCTCCATTCCAGCGCCATGTTTTGCTCTGGTTGTGTGTGGAGTTTGTGCTGTGAGCGCACGGCAGGCCCAGCTCAGGTGGAGGTCAGCGTGCTGGACAACCGCAGCTTCACTCAGCTGGTTTCTTTCTGCAGTGTATTTAGACGTGCATGCTCCTGTCTCTCTCTCTCTCTCTCTCTCTCGGTCTTCTTGCTCTCCTGTCAGTGTTTGTCTGCTTTAGACCAGCATCGTGCTGTTGGTGTCTGCCATGTTGCGATGAAGCCGACTCGTTTATGTTTCCTTACTGTTTATATTTTCTTTTTTTTAAGACGTTTTGTGTGACATGTAGAGGAATGCAAACCGAAACAAGCCCTCGCCTGCTCGCCAGGTGACATCATCGCTTCTCAGTGGGGTGTGTGGCTCTTCTTCGACATAGTCCTCAGCCTTCAGACCTTTTGATTCTCTGCCCCCCCGCCCCGCCATCACCACCGCCCCGCCACTCACCGACTTCAAACCAACCCCGCTCTCACCTACACCCACCCACACCCACCTCAGCCCCCCCCCCCTTCCCCGCCTAGCCCAGACATTTATGGGTCCCATCCACCCCACCCACCCACCCCAGCTCGGGCCCCATTGAAGCACCAGCAACCGTAGACTGCATTTGTCATATCACTGTTACTCTTGTTTTCTCTTTCTTTTCATTTTTTTTTTTTTTTTTTTGGGTTTTGTTCGTTTGTTTTTCTGGTTTCGATTTGTACTGTACGCTCTCTCTCTCTCTCTTTCTCTAACCTAGACCAGTTATAACAAAATGCCATTCATGTGTGTAGCCTGTTTACCCCAACCCCCCCGACCGCCCACACTTGCACTTTGACTGCCCCGCACCCCTCATCCCGCCAAGGCTCCCAACTTTTCTACACACACACATGCACACACACACACACACACTTTCTCCTCCACCTCCTACGAGTCTCTCCCGAGTGCCAAAATAGAACAGAGAGGAAAAAACAAAAAAAAAAGCAACAAAAAAACAACAACAACAACCATTCCAAGCGTTTCTTGAGTTGTTCTTGGTGTCGGACATCCATCCTTGGAAGCACCCATGAAGCCAGCATGCTCCGCCCTCATAACATGATGTCGCTCATGACGCCTCAACTGAACAGCACCCCCCTTTTTACCCCCCTGCCTCCTCCCTCCACCCCAACCATCCCCCACAGAGCTAAACCCGACAAGGATTAACCCCTCTGCAGGTTGGCTACCTACCTACCTACTGTCCTGCCTTATCTGCCTACCTTCAAAATAAAAGCCCTACCTACCTACCTACCTACCGCTCATACCAGCTGCTTTCCTAATTCTGTCATCTCTTCAGCCTGTGGGACTTCATTGATTGTGTGCCATAGTGTTGGGGGCACCTTTCACTCTCCTCACACTCCCCCTCCCCCCCCCCTCCTCCACCCCCCCCCCCCCCCCCTCCCCACTCCCTCCCCCACCAGAGTCTCTCTCTCTCTCTCTCGCTCTCGCTCCATTTGATTTTTCTCGATGGGAAAGATTCAAAAAATCCATTTTTCTAATGATGATTTTTTTTGTTGTCGTTTAACATTCAAACCCCACGCACGCCGACACACGCACCGCCCCCCCAGCGCGGTGCCTGTTGGGGAGTGTGACGCACCGTCAGCTGCGCAGCCATCCTCTGTCTTCTGAACTTTGAACTTTCACCCCCTCATGAACTTTTATTGACCTTCTTCCGCCTCCTACCCCCCTTCTGTGTTCATCCAACTGTTGGACGATAAACTCTCCATTCCATCCCCAAACCTCTCTGAGACTGTGCAATGCTAGCTGATATGATTGGAATTTTTTTGTTTGTTGTTTGTTGCTCATCATTGGGGACAATTCTCTGAGATATAAGCCGAAAACAGAAACAAAAAGAAAAAGAAAAAAAAAAAAACATCGAAAGGAAGAAAGGAAAAAAAAAAACATCCCACAAAAGGAAATGCAGAACAAACAAAAAAAAAGAAAAAGAAAGAAAAAAAAAAACACTAAACAACTGTTTCTCCACGATTTCATTTTTTCTCTCTCATTGTAAATATTTTTGTCACATTTTTGCCGAGCTGTAAGGAGAGAAGTGTTGAGCAGAAAGGGGCCGGCAGCATAAAGAGGAACTAGTGGAGGCGCTAGACGATCATTGACACTCTTCATCCTCTGTATCCGATAGTTAGGTCTGCCTGTATAATCGGCTCTGCTAGTTCTACTGTGTTAACCTGTGCTGTTGTTATTAGTGTTGATTTACCTACTGTATTGGCTGTTCAGCTGCCACGTTAGCTTAGCGAACTCTTTAGATAACTGTGCTCATCTTAATAATGATACTAACCTTTGAGAAGTAGTCCGAGCCATTCTCATTGTAGGCTTGTTTGTGTACATTTGTTGGTGTTTTCCCTAACAGTGAGTTGTAGTGGCGCTAGTTATCTTTATCATCAAGCCATAGTTATTGGAAAAAACGCTTGGTCGTGTTAGAGACATATCATCGTGGAAAACAGCTAGCCTCAGCTGCTCCTCAACTTTGGGAAAAAAAAAAAAAAAACCCAGGGAGGCGGAGGACAAAAAAAAAAAAGGAAATAGAAAACAAGCAAACAAAAAAAAGCTCCTCCCGGGCCATAAAACGAGGGACGCCGAGCTGCTAACTTTTGTGCAATACAGTCCTAGTTTTACATAACCTAGACAGATAGAGTAGAGACCGAGAGCCGCTGCAGGGGCCCGCTGGCGCCCGCGGGGGCCAAGCGCACGGCGTACCTGCGTGTCCGGGGCTCTCCGCCCGGAGCCCGTCTGAAAGTATTTACAGTGAGTGCGTTAGACTAGACGAGACTCCCACCACATCATTGCATTGCTCTGAGCTCCACTCTTGTTTATGCTGCCTGCCCCATTGCCCTGAGAACACCACATGAGCTATTTATTTCTCAGACTATTATTATTATTATTATACTATTAATAAATAACAACGCAACAAGAAAAAGGGAACGACTGGAAAAAGGTGAATTAATATTATTATTGTTTTGTTTTTATTTTTTAGTATTTTAGTGGTTGCTTTTAACAACATTCATTAACTGACTTAAAGAGTATTGAATATTTAATGTAATTGTAGCATTGTGTTTGTAAAGAGAAAAAAAACCTAGTGAGTTGTGTTTCTTGACTTGTGGATTACCAGTGAAGTGGGCAATCTAGTGCTAATATATATGAGGTCTTTTTTAAGGATTCTTATTTTGCGACCGCAACAGGGGCAGTCATTATTAAATGTTCATTTTAGCATCACCTTCTTCCGTTGTCTTATTCTCACCTTCCACCACACTCTGCAGTCATCACAGTAACACAGTCGCAAGTCTGGGGGTGGGCAAGAGTGAGTGTGTGTGTGTGTGTGTTATGTGTGTTTTTGTCGTTACGTCAGCTCGTGTGGATGTTGAGACACAGCAATTCTGGAGGAGGGCGAGTGTGTGTGAGCTGTGTGTCTGTTTTCTTCTCTGTTTTGTGCTACGTGAGTGCTATTCTGTCTGTCTACTTGTGTGCGTGCATGTGGTAGTGTGTGTGTGTGTGTGTGTGTGTGTGTGCTTGCTGGGCTGTGAGGGCGGGGCTTGGGGTGGGTGTTCTGTCCGTGTCCACCAACCAAAAGCTAAAACCTGTCAGGCTTCCATACCTGCCGATGGAACCTCCTGACTTTATAGCTGCAAACCCTGCATCATGTGATCTGACTCAACTTGACCGTCCATACCCCTTCCAGTCACCTAGACCAACCAAACCAACCAATCACTGTCCACCACTACCACCCCCTCCACCCCTGCGCCATCCTTTGCTGCACACCACGTCCAGCCCCATGTGATGTTCTCCCATCGATACATACTACTGTCACGATCGACTGTTACATGCTGCAGACCTGGGATAACTACCCGCCTTGGTTCTGTTGCTCTGTTTCTTCTCCCACCTTGTGTGTGGCACGTGCAACCAAGTTGCTCCTTAAGACAAAGACAAAGACAAGACAAAGAAAAAGAAAGAATCAGGTGCACCTGGAGCTGTTTGCGTGTTCCGAACCGCTCGAGGTGCTCACCGACCAGTGATAATTCGCCTCGGTGCTATTCGGAAACCATTTGAAAATGCCGATTTTTCCCCAGGGCTGCATATTACATTCTACTGTTCATACTACTGTACGTGCTGCATACTACCTTACCAGGTCAGATCCACCTTAACCTGTCTCCATGCCAACCACCGAGGAGCCGTTGCACGGCAACCGGCTTCCCCCAACAACCAACCTACCAACCAACAAACCAACCAAGCCAACCATCTTCCTCAGCTGCAGAGGCCACGCCCACCTGACTATGATCGTTCCATAAGGAAGAGGTAGAGGAAGAGAGGATAGGAAGAAGGGATGAAAGAGAAATAGATGTGATTCTCAGGGTGTCTTATATAGATCTACTGTTTCAGTCTGTTCAGTCCTCTCACTGGTGTCCTGTTGCCCCTCAGTGAGCCCAAAGACGATTCTGTCCTTCCATGAGAAATTCCTTGTAGATTGATTGATTGATTGATTGATTGATTGACCATTGACCAATTCCTCTCGATCATCAGTTGATTGATAGCATTTAATTGACCAATTCTCCTGAAGGACGCTACGCAGCCAGCCAGGTGAACCAAGCTAGTCACTGTAACTAATGTTACAACCCAAATGAGACCAACAACGCTGTTGAAAGAATGTCTAGGACTTTAAAAAAAAAAAAAAGAAAAAAGAAAGAAAAAAGACAAATCTCTGAAGAGTACTTATTTCTAAATGATGAAACTTTTCGCTTACTATCTATGTGACATGAGGTAATGTAATTTTTTTCAATCATTGCATGTGACTATTTTGATTTGCAATGAAAAATGTTAGAATGGATGGTACATCTGTGACGTCAGTGCAACGTTGAGATGCCGACGCTAGAAATCACTGTCGGTGTCTTTTAACAGTGTTTTTAATGTCGCCGTGAGGAGTGCTTATGGACCAATGAATGCTAAATGTGTGACCATACAAAGCTGTAAAGGTTTGTTTATTGTACATGGTTATGGGTAAAATAACCATTGAAGCAAATTAACATCTTTAGTCTTAAGGGTTAAGCCCCCCCCACACGTTTGTCTGTAAAGTCAGTGCCGGAGAGGCTCTGCAGTAATCACAGTAGACTCACTCTGAAGAGGTAAGTCTCCACAGTGGGAACACCTGGTGATGAAGCCACCTGAGCTCCTGTAGAAAGGCGACATAGACAACCATATGCTTTGCTTTTTTTTCTTCCTTCCTTTGCTGTTTGGTAGCCAGCTGAAGACAAAGAGACATATCAGGGTTTTGTTCTCTATCACACATCACCGTCCTCCCCAAGACGAGCATCACACTCAAGAAGGGGGGGGGTTTCAGTTCTCTGACATATCCATCTACCCACAATCCTCCTGTGCACCAGAGCCATCCAATCAACAAACACCTGCACCCCCGCATCCACCATGATTCCACAAACCAGCCAATCAGCACCTGCGACTTCTGGCCCAATCGTCTCAGCCCTCTCCATGCATCGGCTAGCGGCTAGTGGCTTATTGAGCTGTTGTTGCAAAGCCCCCTGGGAGATGGAGTCCCCCGGGTAATCACAATTCACAGCATGGTCTGACCAACCTCTGTCACTCTCCTCCCACACACCTCTCTCCATACACTAAAGAAGTTCCTCCGGCTTCCAGCACGAAGGCCACGGTGTTCTGTGGCGATGATGTGGAGTCACTCACTCCTGCAGACGAGTGGCGGCGCGGCTCTCCAGGCAGCTAAAACACTAACGGCAGTCACTGTGGTGAAACCTCTGGCCAGCTCCAGTGTAGAAACAATGAAAAACTCCACGATACATAATGTATTTACAGGAGATAAATAACAAAATATTGAACCCCCCAAAAATGATTTTAATATTTGTAGTTTGAGCATTGCATTGTAATTACATGGTGTAACAGCAAACCGCTCTGTTAGTTATACAAACATTTCTCAAAGGCAGAGTTGCTATGGAAACATGAGGAGAGTTTTGGGCTGGACTGAACCTCAGTTATGAAGATTCCAGGTTTTCTTATCAGCCAAGCTGACCCCTCACTTTCAGGAATTCCCAAGTTGATATCAATCAAGTGCATCTATCTATCTATCTATCTATATTAGCCTATAGCCATCTACATTAGCTCGTTAGTTAGCAAGCCAGCACACCTTAAATTTTTTTTTTTTTTTGGCCAGTCCCTCTTTGCCACTGAAATATTCCAGCTAGCTCCGCCCACTGAGGTTTAACTCGACCAATGAGATTGTTTCTGCCAGGGCAGCTCTGCCTATGTGAAAAGTCCATAATATCTGCCAGTATTATTGGCTCTCCACAGCATAGTTTCATAGCTTAACACACAGGAATGAAGCCACTACATGTTCCAGTGTCTTTTGTCCCCTCCTGAAAAGTGAAACCCAAAGTGGCCACAGAGACACTGTCCCGTCCTGTGCCTTAGCTGTGCGCCCACAGCGCTGCTGGGTTGTGTCAGGAGCAGAGGCCTGTCAGGACTCAGGAGGTAAGTGGGTTCATAACCTCACAGAGGCTAAATGGTGTTTCTGTGTGAGGAGCTGAGGCGAAACCTCCGATCCACGTGCAGCTCGAGACAGCCACACGATGTGCAGAGGCACCTGAACACACAGACAGGGCCGCTGTCTGCGTGCTCTGTTCTCCAGCCCGTGCCGGGTTATGACGTAGGGAGCAGTGTGAGGAGCGTAAAGCGATGGTGAAGGCAGGGTCCGATCTGAAAGACACTGAGTGTTGCTATATGTAAAAGCAGGACTGAAAATTTGCCCGCCAGCCCCTAAAAGAAAAAAAAAAAAAAAAAAAAAAAAAACAATAAAATATACAGCACCTTAGCTGGGATCTAGTTCAGTGTTGGCCACCGTCCCATCACCTGAAGCTGATTTCGTCTGCGCACGGCTAAAACAAGGACATATTCATTGAAGGGTTTATTCTTCTCTTAGTAATTTGAATAGCGCTTGATTATCTGCACACTGCATCAGCCACCCCGTAATATACACACATTTTGCCAGACCTGTTTCCATTTGCAAGCATCTAAAATTTGTTTGGTGTGTTTATGCAGCAGCGGCGTGTTTACACTGTGGTTCTCCTGGTTCTGTTGGGTGGAAGGTGCAGATCTGCTGTGGAGGTGTCTCAGCCACAGAGCAGCCGCCCCGGTGATGAGGCCTGCACAGCAGCGCGTTCGCCTGTTGCCCTACTTTAGCGTAGACGGTGGAAGTGAGCAGATTCAGCGAGGAGCCGGCGTGACAGCTACCAGGATAAACTAGCTCTGCTCCCACAGGCCCTGTACCCCCTTATAGATCAGAGCCTCCTCTCAAAGTAGGACGCCGGGCCAACACGCCTGCCGCCATTGTTGTCGGTCAGCTGCTGCAATCTTTTAACAAAAAAAACTCCTGAAATGCAAAACCCAAGACTATAGCTGGCACCATCAACAGTCAAAGCGACTGAATAAATAATAAATGACACCTTTTCTTAAGGTTTGCCTCTACGTACTCGAAGTGTGGCTCTTAAGTAACGCTGAGCACAAACTAGTCATCTGTCTTTGTCAGCGCTAACCAAGCGTCGAGCGCGGCTAATGGCACACCTCTCCCCAAGGCTATATAGCGATTTCCCTCCTTCTCCTCCGGTCTTTTCGCTTTTTTATACATGTTCACATCATTCAGTCTTAGTCTAAGAATGGATCTTGGCAAACCCCAAAGGAACTGTGGGAGTTGTGGGAATTCCCCGGTTGCTAAAGCAGGAGTGAAGATGGATAGGCTCACATTTTGCAGGAAGAAAGTGTTTCTCATGATGCAGATGTGCAGGGCCTGTTAGGGATATTAGACTATTCACAGGTTTTCTGCTGGAATGGTAAACCTGTAAGGTGTTGTTTCCCAGGTGTGGTGTGGACAGCCCTACCTGCACCTTGTAGAAGTAGGCCAGTACCAAATGTGTTGGGGTCTGTGAACCAAAGCGTGCGTACGACATGATGAAATATGTGTGCCACAGTGCACTTACACAGTGGAGGGAAAAAATAAACCCAGGTCGGTGTGTTGTACTGTCATGATGCAAGCCAGCACACACACACACACACGCTGAAGCTAGATAGCAGCAGGCCGAATTATTATGTCCTGGGACCGTGCATAGTGGATGTCCCTCTGCCCCGCTCCCCCGCGTTTCCCGGCCGTCCCCGGGGAACACCCTGTCTACCAGCCGGCACGCTGCTCTTCATGCTGCAACTGCAGCGCGCCGCATTATCAGGTGAAATGTCAGCCTGGCCTCTTTACCGTTGTTATGTTTATTAGTAAGTGCAGCAAATTAGTGGCATAATGAGCCCCCTGTGGTATTCTGCTTCCTGTTAGAGGAGCGAGAACTCCACATTTTAATAGCGCAGATGAGGGTCAGGAAGGTATTTGGAGGAACATCCGCCTCCTCCGCTAATGAAGTAATATACTGAGATGACTTTATCCCCGCCTGCTCGTCACAGAAAATGAACCTTCCCAGCGCCCGCCGCTCCACCGGACCCAGCCAGACCCATGCCGTTCAGCTCAGCATTTCCCATGAGGCGGAGGGAGGACCCTTACAGCGCCGCTGCACCCAGATAAAAGAGGATTTTAATGTCTAGTGATATTTTTGAGTGATGTCTCCTTCCACCAAGACTTGGTTAGATGTTAATAACTGTAGTGAGGTGGAGTTGCAGGTACTGGGTCTCCTCAGTAACCCTCCAGCAGCAGGTCAGCAGCCTCAGGCCCCCCAGCCCCCCGGCACCGCTGGCACCGCCGGCTCACCGCAGCTTCACAAATGGCTCGCTCAAACTGTCTACGTGAGGATTTTTTTTTTTTTTTTTAGAAATGCCCTCACATCTGAAAGCCATATTAGCCTGCATCTCGCAGAGCCGCTGGCTGCTGTGTGCTCCGTGTTATTTGTATTTGTCAGTTCAGGCTCGGCAGGCGTGCTTCATCAGAAAGCTAAAGGTTGATTCCGCGCTCGTGGACAGACGGGTGAGGTGCCCTCTGTGTTTATGTTTCAAAAATGTTTCTCGAGTTTTCTCTTCTCCTCTCTTCGTTTTACCGTCAGTTCTGCACCCGGCGACAATAAAAAACACTTTAATGAGAAACTGCATATTTTAGTTGACCATCCCTTTAATTAATACCGCTGCACGACTCAGTAACGAGGTCCACAGAAAGGCTGATGAACAAACGGAGCAGTGCAGGGATAACAGCGCCACAAGCAACGTCTTGATAGGATTTTTATGAAAATGAAGGCTTTCCTTCCAGGGCCATGTAACTCATGGCTCCAGGATTTAACACAGCAACAACCGATGGAGATCTCTTTTGGACTGAAACACCTCAGATATGTCTGTGCTGCCTCTGTGTGTCCCAGCACTCAGACAGGGGGCGCGTCGGCTGCACAACACACCGCTGCTGTTACAGGAAAAACAACACGCGCCTGCAAATGTGGCTTATGTCTTATTCGTCCAATATTTACATGCATATTTAAGCGCTGATGGCCATATTATTGAGTCTGTGGGAAACCTGTGGGCCCAACCTGAAAATAAAGCCTCCTCTAAACAGCTTGGTAATCGTATAATCGCAGCAACACGCGGGGAAATGAGACGTTTTTTTTGCAGATCGGTGGTTTTCATCCATCAACAGTGACGTGTTCCACCTTTCCAAAAGCAAGTCTCTCCTCACAAACGCTCAGAGCAGCCAATCAGATCATCCCCGGCTCCGCCCACTCTGCATTTCTCTCTCTCTCTGTGTTTCTGTCTGTGTACCTGCATCTACGGCTCCCCTCTGTCGCTGTGTCGGCCTCGCGCCGACAGCCCGCCTGGCGTCCCGGCGCGAGCGCGGCTCATGCGCTGCCAGCACAAACAGCAGATGTTTCGAATCTACAAGACACACAATCACTTAATCCTTGGCAAATCACACACCGGAGCGATGCAGTCTAATTGAGTCCCCGGCAAGGAGGG
This sequence comes from Myripristis murdjan, assembly GCF_902150065.1. NCBI lineage: Eukaryota > Metazoa > Chordata > Actinopteri > Holocentriformes > Holocentridae > Myripristis > Myripristis murdjan. Next base: position 5,137,325 of record NC_043992.1, on the reverse strand, counting down.
ACGCTCACTGCAAGGCTTTCACTCCAAAGTGCTATATTTACATCCAGGACGGGAGGAAAAAAGGCCACATGGAATTTATGAGTCAGTGTGTGGAGAAACATCGGTGATTTTATCTCGAAGAGCATAGCCTTTTTTAAGTAAGCACGCTGAACATCTTAGGATGACTAATAATTTTATCAGTTGCTCATAATGTGCTTTACCTTCATGCTGAGAGTCATTTTGCAGGAGTAGGTGTCGGGAGGTTTAAACGGTGGATGTCTCATTTTGGAGCAACATGCTTTTATATTTCTGGGCTGCGGCTCTAAATAAGGACAGACGCACTCGCAGTGCAGATTTACAGCTTATGGATTCATGTTTACACCCATTATTTCCTAAAAACAGACCTGGTTTGGGTTTCCGTTGGCAGGTTCTGACTAATAATAGGAAAAAAAAAAAAAAAAGAAAGAAGAAAAATCAGATGTCCACTCTTTAACACAAATCAGACTCTGGCAACTGCTTTTCTTTCTCTTTTGTTCAACAAAAAAAATAAATAGTTTGAAGTTTATGTGAGGCATAGTGCAATACCAATCGATCATATTTGTAAAGTGAACGCTTACTGAGCGACAGCTTTACGAGCTGGACGTGTGGCGTCATCACCTCTGGCTAACGCTGACCTGCTTGAATCAAAGCAGTTTTTAATGTAAGATATTTTGTATGAAATTCACATAGTAACTCTCAGATTTTGATAAAATATTGGCTGTTTTAAAAAAAAAAAAAAAATGAGAATTTGTAATTTAGTCACATTTCAATTTGAAATATCTCTATTTTTGGCTAAGGAAAACAATTTGTAGTCTGGCTGAGAGCCTGGGTTCTATTATTGCAGCGTGATTATATTAAAGCAAGGGCAAAACATAAATTAAATGGTATTTTACACTGAAGGGTCCACGTTCATGTGTTTGTATACAATCTAGCGGTCGAAATTAAACCTTCCCTGCTGATTAAAATTTTGAAAAGAGAAAAAGAAAGACAAAAAAAATATCAATTAAAGAGTTGGCTGACTCACAGCCACACATCTCTGGATTTGTACACGGGACTTTGACTGGGTTTCATGGATCTGAGGGCCATAATTTAAAAAAAAAAAAAAAAAATTCTTGTTCATTTTCTTGTGTGAGTAAAAACAAAGCGTGACTTGGCGAGGCCGGCGGCTTCGGCCTCAGTCGAGTCCACACAGAGACCACAGAGCCGACTGCACTGCTGATGAGATTGGAATAACTCCTAAATAATGTAAAAACTATGTATAATGCTAGCTTAGACACGGCTCCATGGCGTTTGATCAGTGGATCCTAATATTAATTTATTTTCTATTGCTCCTCGTGTCTGTCTTCACCATAACTGCTCTCTAACTCACACGGCGCCGGTCAGCTGAGCTAAACAATGAACAATGATTGTACTTTTTGTATGTTGTTTGTTTTTGTTGTGGTAACATTTCTAACTCACATTTACAGATAAATATACATTTATTTGAATGCATCTAATTCATAAATGTTCCCCTCAAAAAAAAACAAAAAAAAACAACGTATTTGATATTCATTGAATGTTTATTATGTGTATAAATATATAGATGATAAATAAGTTTAAATTGCGATGCAAAAGCTGTGATTTTAAAAAGCACTGTAGCGTGTACAGTGATTTCTTTATCAATTTTATGGTACATGATATGTTCTGCAATCTTGCAGTTGTTGTTCCTTTTTTTTTTTTTCCTTTTTTTTTTTTTGTTCTTGAGCCTATGCTTTAATAAATACATTTTCTACGGTACAAAAGGGAAGCCTACGCAGTTGCTTAATGTGTCCTTGCAGACGTGGTGATGGAGCGGCGGTGCTGTGGGAGGCAGCGCAGCCAGGGCTCAGCCACAACCCTACACACACACACACACACACACACACACACACACACACACACACACACACGTTTATGTACCTTCCCTCCCTGCCTCTGATTTCACCACATGGCACGTCTCTGTCATGCCTGATCCTTTGTGGGGCCACTCAGGAGTTTGGGCCCTCGCTCGGTGACGCTGATTCCTCACTTCTGGCTGCTCGTAAAGACAGGAAGCAACGCTCTTCTGTGCCGTCGGGCTCATCTGGTGAAGAGAATCAGCGACATGAACAGAGCAGAGCTGACGTGCTCTGCATCAGCTCATGTTGTTTTACATAGATCATCACAAGTGTCTTCCCCAGGAAAGAGAGAACACGCAACATGTCTGTGTGTGTCCCCACTCGTCTGCAGCAGCAGCTCTGTTTCCTTCCCGCTTTTACTTTGCAGTTACAGGCAGAGTGAGTGGGATCGACAGCACCACAGCCAGCAGGAAGCCACCACAGTCACAGATGTGGGGAAAAGGAAATGGAAGAGAAACGCCAAGCGGACAAAGCTCGTTCCACATCGAGAGCAAGTCTGTGGTTGGCTTTCACCCGCTGGAGAGCACTGAGGGAGAGGAGGAGGATGAAGATGCGTTCATTCCGTCGCCATCCTAGGAAACGAAAACTTGCTGCGGTGGTTAGCTTAGCCGGGGAGGAGGGGTGACTCTGCATGTTGTGTTTACAAACCAGGACCGCCAAATCCTCCTCTCGCTGCCTTTAGCTTTACCCAGAGAGGTGACACATGTCCCCGGTCTGAGAGGACAGGTGGGGGCTGGAGACGGGACAGGTGCACAGGTGGTGCGGGCTCTGGGCCTCTGCTGTGTCCTGCTGCTGTCACGCTGAGAAGCACGCACGCCTGCTCCCACGCCACGTGCTGAAACCAGCGCATTCTCCTAAAATGTGACGAGCTGTGTGCTCGTAAGGGGAGACAAACACGTCTCCCCGCGGTGCGGAGAGACGGATAGAAACAGGAAGTAGACTGAGAGTGAGATAATAACAAGTAGAGAGACGACTGTGGAGGAAACATCAGAGATCAGCAGCCTGTCGGGCTCCCTCGGGGCCTGACAGCAGCTCGCAGACACACATTCATAACAGGCATGTCTGCAGCAGCCATGTGGGTTTATGGTAGGATGCATATTATTTCTCTTGGTGTTGCTAAGAAACCCCACCCTGACCCCACCTGACCCGAGCATGTGCAGGATCTGGATCCAGGCCTTTTTTCAAACGGGGCAGGTCAGGCACACAGTTCACCTGCAGACGTAGATACCTCCATTTCTATTCATTTCTATAAACCATATTTTTCCAGGTAGAACCAAACAAAAACTCACTGATAGTCTAAAGCATAGACAACATGTTTCCTTTGGATTCAGCAGGTATGGAGCATTATGCACACCAGCCACTTCTTCTTTTCCCCCCAGAAGCTGCATTTATGTGTTTTTGCAAATAAACACAAACATCATGCATCACAGCAGATATTTCATTTTGATTTGACTGATATTAGGATGAGATGGCAGAGATCAAGAGTTAACTTTATTTTATATTTGAAAGCTGAGAGAAGCTCCTCCCTCTCTGCAACAGATTGCATTGTGGAACGATACAGAGTAGTGACTGTAAAGAGTGAACTGAGTGCAAACACAGCAACACTCCTGATTGATTCTCTTAGCGTGGACACACACACACCTGTCTCTCTCTCAGAGCCTGGACAGAATGAGTGATAATGACGACAGGCGGGTTCGGCTCCAGCATGAAACTGATCAGAAAAGCAGGGCAGTGGTTCTCAACCTGGGCTCCAGGGACCCCCAGGGTCCCTTGATGGGGCTCCAGAGGTCCCCAGTCACTATTATCTCATAGGCTAGACCTCAGCCCCAGTTCATAGACTTCACACTGTTCACTGTTAATCTGCAGTATAGATATGACTAAATCTGATCAGAGGGGGATCGCTGAGACTTAACCTGATCAGATTCAGGTGTGATGCGTGTCAGTCTGGGAGTCTGACAGCAAAAAGTCTGAGAACCGCTGGCTGAGGACGTTTATTTGCATCTCTTTTAGCTCATTAGAGTGCACATTCAAATATTGAAGCATACAATAATTCCTAAAATATTTTAACAGATGATGTTTGACAGTGGTTCGCTTCCCAGTGCATGAAGAAACTGAAGAGTTCATTTGCAAAAATAGATATCTCCATTTCAATTTATTTAACCTTTTTAAACTTTTTTGAATGTAGCCCTCCCGCTCAACTCTAATTTGTTAAAGAGTTATCCTGTACTGCCCCTGTACACCTAATAACCCCTGCATGGGAGGCGAGTTGAAGGGAGTCTACAAAAAAATATAAACCTTAGTATATTTACCTTAACTAGAGCATATGAGGGTGCAGAGAGGCCTGGTTAGCTGATATCATAGCTATATTGTTTGTGAACTTATACACTCCCATGCATTCACTTACCACATCATAGCCCAACATTAACCACATTATTCAGACACATTTCAGCTCAAGATATACTTTGCAACACATGAAATATTTATTAACACACACACGAAAAAAAATGTGAGCATTCACAATTAAAAAAAAAAATAATAATAATACCCGGGGTTTTCAAAACCTAGTTATGGTACCATGTCGTTGGCGCGCATGTTGGAGCTCATGAGAATCCACAAGAAACGTGTATCATCAGTACTCACTGATCCTTGGAAATTCAGAAATGGTTTGCAGCAGCCAAACCTTCCATTCAGTGGCAAAAGATGAGATGAGATGGAGAACCGGATCCTGGAGACATGTCCGTGTGCACAGCAGGTTTCCTGGCGCTAGCGTGAAGTCCTGAGCACCCTCTACAGCAACAGCTACAGCAACAGCATGCGGCAGCAGACTAGCATGTAGGCCTCAAGGCAGGCGGCATCGAAGTAGGCACACTAAGCAGAAATTCACAAAACTAATAAATCCACTGTTCATTTCCATGAATGTTCGTATTGTCACCAGTTCATAATGTGCATACTCACTCAGGAATTCCGGCGCAAACTATTCTCCCCCACCCACGCACTGTGTCCTTTTTATCCCGGCTAGCGCGGACAAGGCTAACTAGCACTACTGCGCAACAGAAAATGGCGTCGACGACACTTGGGATAATTCCCGTCTGAAAATAGCTCCAACACGGCTCACTCTTACATGTGGTACACAATAACAAACAGATAAAACCCTCCGGCTTTCAGTTTCAGTAAAATATCAACTTTTAACAGTTTTAACAGATTACAACTAGCTCTTATATTTGCCGTTTTTCTTTCCCTCGTTTTACTCTTCCGACATCAGTCTGAGCTTCGTCTCCAAATCTTTAGTCCCGCCCCCTTCTCAGAATCCGGTAGGTAGTTGACGCTCAAAGACGTCTATCGGTTGACGCTCACCTCTGACTGACACTAATTGGCTAATGAAAGATTGACATCTCGTTACCTAAATAAACAGAGGAAACAACATGAGACATTCAAGAACCATTAAGAGCATAGGACATTTCAGTATCTCTCCAAATAGAGTAACAAATATAAATTTCTCTACATTAAAGATAATTTATTTCACAATAGCAGTAATTTAACCAACAATAATTCAAAATGTACTGAATATTTGTTAAGTGAACACATATTGAGATAAACACAATAGCAACATTTTAAGCAGGGCACTACATGAATTTTATTAAAATTTACTTTATATTTATTTCTATTTTTTTATATGTTTAGTCTGGCATAATGTTTATTATCCTATATCATGCTTTGTGTGTGTGTGTGTGTGTGTGTGTGTGTGTATATGTGTGTGTGTGTGTGTGTGTACTCCAAGCAGTATCAGTGAAAAAGGTGTATTCATTTTAAGAATGGCTTTTATCTGTTTTTGCAAATGAACTCTTCAATTTTACCCCGTGAGTGAAGTTGTCACCGTGGGCGAAGGTTTTTCTTATTTCAACTTCGGCAAAAACTAGCGCGAAGCCGAGCGTCTCAGCCTCCAAAGCAAAGCGGACTGACCTTTGACCTCCCGCAGCCTGACCGGGAGCCGGCCCTCTCACATCAAAATGTCCTGTTTGTGTCACTGTTACATAATCTTTCACGGTGCAGGGGACATAATCTGACATTATTCGTGCCCACAACACATTAGCGCCTCAGAATTTGATTTCCAATATTTTAAGACTGTTGCAGAACCAGTGGAAAAAAAAAAAAAAAAAAAAAAAAACTCCTTTGATCCAGCGGCTCTTCATAACGCGGGGTCGGCCGGTGTTTTATACTTCAGTGCTTTCAACCCTCCTTTTCACTCGGCAGTACAATGAGAGCTTTTTTACACTTAATTCTGTTTTCAGCCAAATCCTCCCAGAGGTGCAGAGCGGGGTGGAGTGTGATGTGAACGGGACTGGAACAGCAGCGGCGGCGGCGGCTCCTGAGAGCGAGGCGGGAGCAGCCCAGCACCCGCAGGCTGCTGGGTGGGCTGGCGAGCACCACCACACATTTGCATAACGAGAGTGTAGGTAATTTCTGCTCTCCCAGGTTCTGTAGTGAGCCAGCCCGAGGTAATCTCATCAACACGGAAGGAGGAACTGCTAGCCCTGTGTGTGTGTGTGTGTGTGTGTGTGTGTGTGTGTGTGTGTGAGCATGAGAAAGGACTGAGAGATTAGTTACGCACCCAGATTTTGCATGTGTGTGTTTTTGAGACAGAGAGGAAAGACAGACTAGTTACAGTATGTTTCCAAACGTGTGTGTCTGAGCGTATAGAGGAGAGCGATTAGTTTCATAGCCCGCCCCCCCCCCCCCCCCCCCCCCCTTTTTTTTTTTTTTTTTTTTTTTTTTTTAATAATTGGCCTTTCATTCATTCTGCATAATTGCTGCTAGCAAGGAATCTGACATACCTTGCCTTGATTATGCGAGCTGGCAGCCGCCGCACTCTTCCACAGGCATAAAGCCCTTAATCACAAAGCAGTGCAGCTGGAACATCGCTGCACGGCTATTTGGGACTCCTGCCATTTGTCTGATGGAAAAATTACCTCCTCATATTGTTACGGCGCTTGTTGATTAATTTGGCTCTCAAACAATGCATCCACTCATTATCGGTAACAGCGTGACAAAATGTATACGCTGTATGTGCCGCAACAGTTTCTGCACTTGCTACTGCACAGGCCCTAATCTGTAAATATCAAACATTCCTGATCCATCCCCAGCAAACTGATTTAATGCGAATGATGACGCCTTCCAGAAATGGCTCCTCTTGACATTTTGCATTTACATATTGTTCATTTAGGAGATGGCCTAATCCAGAGCGACCTATAGCAGATTGATTCAGAGCAGAAAATGAGAAGTGCAAGGGTCAGAGAATGGCACCTGAGCATGCACTTTTTTTTTTTTTTCCTTTTTTTTTTTTTTTTACAGGACATTCATGAAGCCTCAGTGCTAGAGAGCAGAGACAGAGAGAGCCAGATAACACTGGCTTCATTTTACACTGGAATCAAACACATCAGTGAACGTTTTGAATTGTTCTGCTAAAGCACTGTTAAGACTAGCCAACAATCTGTAATCCTTAACCCTGTCTAGGGCAAGTGATTTTTTTTGGTAATTTCAAAAATTTTACATATCAGGCCCATCCCCTGTCTCAGTTAGTTCAATAATCATTTGGTCTTCACCCAGCCAATCAGCAAAGATCGCTCTACATCCCAGGTCACATGATTGTGGCATTTGACCTATCTCATTGGCTTTGATTGTCTATAGGAAAATGAAAATTTTAGAAAAATTTTATGAAAGTAATAAACTCATGTCATGTTCACTAATAACAGTGTAGGGTTGTTTTTTTGAATTTCAAAGTATTTCAATGAGTGCTCTATAAAGGGTTAAAGGCAGATTACGCAGTTTGAAATGGGAGAGTTTGTGTTAAACATATAGCTGAGGAGGAGGAAACCCCGCAGAGTCAGGCCAAGAAGAACACCTCCAAACGCCTGTCCTGAATCTAAAGTTTTAATGTCAGATGTTCACAAAAACACAAACAGCTGGGATTAAGATGCTCTTAACGTTCGGGTTATGATGGGAAAAAGATTTGTGGCGTTTCTCAGTTCAATTCTTTTAGGAATCGAGTGACGTTCATTGTTCTTTACCTGATCCTGACAAGGTGGGACGCCCTCCCCCTCTGAAGCTGCACTACGCTTTTAAATTACTCACAGCTGATTTTATATCAAATGAGTCAAATGAAGAACAGAAAGTGAATCAGAGCAGGGCTGAGCCAGGCCAGCCAGGATTTTAAGCACCAATAAATCCTTACCATAGGAATTCTGAGATATCCAAAGTGTGGCAGCCCTGCTTATGGCAGATGGGAAACATGAATAGATTTTCACATAAACACCCCTTTAGAGTCTCAGAATCTTACACTGTTTGGTGATGATGCTGCAGTGCTGAGCAGGAACTCATTAGTAGGCTTAATGCTGTTTATGGTAACACTTTACAATAAGAGTACAACAATTAACATTAGTTAATGCCATAATAAACATTAAGTAACAGGTAATAAACATTAAGTAACAGGTAATAAACATCAAGTAACAGTTAACTAACCGTTAACTAATGTGTCTAAGAATCATTTACTAATGCTGTTCATGCTAAGGTATTAATTTATATGGTATTTAAGGGTTATTGTAGATATCATTAACATTAGTAAATGCCATAATAATCAATAACTATCAGTTCATTAACCATTACGGCATTAACTAACGTTAACTAACGTTAATTGTTGTACTCTTATTGTAAAGTCTTACTCTGTTTATTTATTATTGCAGTATACATTGCAGTACAAATGGGAACCAGCATAGAAATTACATTTTTTATATTTAACACTACCACACCTGATCATAAGACAATGCAGTTTACATAAAACTGGACTAATCATCTTTTGGTAATTACACTCCAACCATTACAAGCAGTTCAGTAATAAAGCAGACATTCAGGCTGGAACAGGTACATACTGCACACCGATGGTGGAGGATATTATTGAATGAAAAGTCTTGCAGACGTGTGGGGGAGATAAACACACAAACCACACCAGCCCCAACAGGACGCTTTAGTCTTTCCGTGGTTCACGGAAGAGCCAGCAGTCGTCTTGGGTCAAATCCTGCACTCTAACAGATACACAGGGACGCTGCGGAGGCTCACCTGGTAGAGTATGGCCCTCACGTCGAGGCTCAGGCGGCACTGCAGCGTCTGGGGTTCGAACCCCGCCTGGACCCTGTGCTGCATGTCGTGCCCTCTGTCTCCTCTGCCTTTCCTGTCGCTCTCTGCAGTCTCTCAAGCAGAAAGTCAAAAGAAAAAAAAAAAATCTGGAGTCTTTGACAGAGTAAATGGGGCTCTGGTTACTTACTCATATTTGGAAAACCATAAGTAGTTCCCAGTTGTGTTTGGTGGTGAGATAGCTCTCAACTCTAACACGCCAGAGTGGATTTGGTGGTGAAGTGGCCTGAACGTTTGCCTATGAAAACCAGTTCACTTTTTAAAACCTGTGTTTAAATCCTGCTCACACCCGCACCGTCAAGTCTCCAGGATGCTGTCTGTTTATGTTCAAATATACGAGAAACTACCTTTTTTTTTACTTTGGCATGTGGTGGGGAAATTCAGAAAGGAAGCCAAGCTGGACAGAAGAACCTGTAGTGACTGTGCTGCGTTCAAAAGCAGGGCAACATCCGTTTCACAGTGTGCAGACCAGCGGTGGAGAGAGTACAAGAGATTACTACTCAAGCAGAGGTGTTATTACTGTGATAAAGTCTGACTTCAGTAGGAGTTCAAGTACAACCTTAAAAATCTACTCTGGTAAAAAGCAACTCAGTTGAAATGCTGCCACATTAAAGGTTACTGAGATGCTTTTTAGAAACAAGAACTTTATTAGTCTAGTTTGTCTTTACTGATGAAATTGTAAGAGGATGAAAAGTTCAAACTAGATTCTTTTAACCGGATACTAAATCTGTTAATTCATGAAGGTCTTGTTTCTGTTGCAGAGAGAGAGCATCTAGAATTTGTTCTCTCTCGTGAATGTGGTTTAAAATACAGTGAAGTGCAATACTTATGCAAAAAATGTACTTACTATGAAAGAATTGGCAGAAAATTCCAATTTTTTGAAATTGAACCCTTTATTTGGTCCTATAACAAAATGAAAAAAAAAAAAAATTCTTATATTATTATTATACGATTTATATATGATTATATATGATTATATACGATTTTATATATATTATATACGATTTTTCTATTGTATCATATATGACAGTACTTGAAGTGCCAATGGTAAGGTTGGCTTGGAAGTGTCCAAAAGTATACAACAGTATTTTGGTCAAGTATTGATTAAACTGAAAACGGAATGTGTTAATTGATAACGTGTATCATATATGATACAAATGGCTTTATAGGGTTAAGAAAACATCAAATTACTAACTCCAAAAAAAAAAAAAAAAACTAAAAAAAGTACAAGTACGCAAAAAAGCTACTAAATGAGAGTAACATGAGATGTAATTAGTTACTTTCCCTCCTGGTGTAAACACAGTGACAGCAGTGAAGCTTACTAGTAGATTTACCAAATTTCCCCCCTGTGGGACAAATAAAGTATGATTGATTTCATGACGTGTGTTGCAGATATTAAGACTCAGAACACTTAAAGACAACCAGTGCAGGAAGTTGAAGGAACATGTCCACTGTGACTGGGACGGCGCGGACACGAGCACAGGCGATGGAGATTTGTTTTTTTCTTCCGGGACTACCTCAGGGAGCCGGGCCGATGGCAGAAACCTGCGCTTCAACAAGACAGGAAAGGCTGAGTTTCACCCAGAGAGCAGCGGCCCGGCCCGGTCCACCTGTCTCTGAGACCCCAGCGCACCACGCCAGCCCTGCCAGGAGACACCAGACGTCCCCTGATGTGTCTCTCTGCTGTCTGTCAGCCAGACAGCAGAGAGACCAAAGCAGGCCGGTGCTGACCGCCTCGGGCCGCTGCGCTCCACACACACACACCGCAGCAGGAAACACACACCGAAAAAAGTTCTGGCGGTGGAGGGTGGCTTCTCTCCGCCAGAGGACCAGGCCCAGTCTCTTTTCTCTCATTTGATCGACCGTCCGTCACATGCAGTACGTCTGTCCCTCCCTGCTTCCCTGGAGCGTCCTCCCCTCCTTCCTCTCCTCCTCTCCTCCGTCCCCTCAGGTCGTCTCTGCAGCTCAGTCTCAGGTCAAACGGGAAGCAGCGATGAACAACGCTAGACCAAGGAGAATACATGTCGGTCCTAAGTGGGATTCAGGAAGGATTTAGTGGTTTGATGAACTTGAACTAACCTTGAATCTCCACATTCCACCGCTGCGCTTTTAAGTTATTATGCTCCCCGGTCATTTAATAACCGAATGATAATCTGATCAGGCTAAGTGGTCGGACACAAAGAGGATGAAATGAAAGCTGTCTTTATTCCTCAGTGCCAGGAAGAGCAGAATTAAGAAGTTTCAGTCTTTTAGGGAAAAAAATGTCTCTCTGAATTCACCGGAAATGTCAGCATTTATCGGTGCTTAGGGTCTTACAACAGCGTGTAACTGTAAAATAGTCCCTGCCAGAATGTGAGCTGCGTTCAGAGCAGCAGTCACTTTGAGAGAGAGAGTCTCTTTTTTTTTTTCCAGCGGACGGTCGACGGCTCGTTTTGGAGTTAATCTTTGGAAATACATAAACAGAGTACAGGGAGGCAGAATCGCTCACTGTCATGTCTTCATTGGCAAATCTGCCCAGCTGATATTCTGAATAAGAGAAATGCAAACAATCCTCTCCTAAAGCTATTTGAGCAAAAAAAAAGTGTCTTTCTCAAATGATATGATTAATTTATTCTTTGTATAAAAAAATGACTTGAATATCAGTTTCCCCTTAAATAGGGCAGCTTATCCCTGAGAAAATGGAGCACTCCGCCGCTAACCTAAATACTTTGAGGTGCAGGTGTATCATGGATTTTTTTTTTTTTTTTTTTTTTTTTCCAGCAGAAGCACGCTCTTTTTGCAGCAGCGCCGTTTTTCACATTCACACAGCTCCCCACATCCATGCCTGGGAGGGTTATTTATTCACTTTCCCAGATTTCCCCAGCTGGTGCGAAGATTTCGAGCCGGCGACGTTCTGGTTACAAGCCCACTTCTGTCATCTTAAGGCTGCCACTGCCCCCTTTTGTTTGGTGCGGGCCCCCCCACCCCCTTCCCGCCTGCTCAGAGAGCTGGAACGTGGACAGCTGGCCGGGCAGCGCTCGAGGAAAATGAAATCATGTCAATTCAGATGGAGTCACTTGTTGTTGAGGTCAGGGGTCAAGTGAATGTACTTTCCTCCGTGGAAATGAAAGCCTGGAGGAGCGGCAGAGTTTTCCAGATCGACAGTCGGAATACAAAGAGACTATTTACGCAATACACTCTGAGCGTAGGCTAATCCCCTTTTACATAAGTCAGCTTATGGAGCGGCATGCTTTCTCAGAAGAGGGGAGGAGAGGCTCAGGCTACAAATATCACAGCCATACTCTGTCATTATTACTGTGGGTCTGAGTGTGTGTGTGTGTGTGTGTGTGTGTGTGTGTGTGTGTGTGTGTGTGTCTGTGTGTGTGTGTAGACATGAGAAAGAAAGACATAGCAGTGTGTTGCATATTTCAGGACAAAAGATTGGGTGTTTTAGGTATATAATATCAAAATCATCAGATGCTGCCATGATATTTAACATATTTAACATATCATTGCAAAACCCAGAGCGGTGCAACAGTTTGGGAACAGAAGACACTGCTCACCGTATGAAAGAGGAAAGTTACTATTGCTGCCGTGTTGACCTACTTATCTGCATTACATAACATATGGGGCACAAACCCTTTTTAGCTTAGGATGAGCAGCGCAGGACTCACTCACACCTCACAGACAGGTGGTGGTGCAGGAGGGCCGTCAAAGGGAAATCCACGCAAACCCACTTTTTCACACTTTCTAAACAGTTCTCATTCATTTTGAGAATTGATCACCGTAGAGGAATAAGGTCAGTTATGCAGACATGCTGATAAGTAAATCATTTGTCATGTATCACAATGACTCTTAAAGGAATAACTCACCACTGGGCTGTCTGTGCTGTAGGAAGGCCCTGAAAGATTTCTGAACCTGGTTAAACACAAGCAGAGAAAACAGAGAAAAGGGGCTCTGAAGGTAGAAAACCTACAACAACAAGGAGCGGGTATCAAACCAGCGCTCAACCAACGGCGTATGTGCTGAGGTCGTCTTGAACGGGCCTCTTCAAAAAAAACACTGATACCATCGTTATCACACTGACCCAATGCTCCGGCGTCCGTTTCACCTCGCTGACAAAAAAAATGAAGGAACGAGGAGCTGTGAGCGCAGGCGACATGGAGGCGAACACTGTTCACATCCAAATACTACCCACAATCCAATCCACTGACACAGAGCAAGTCCATGTAGATAGCTGTCATGTTTGTAGCTATAGCAACAAGTAACATTACTCACACGTCTCAGCCATCGAGATCAAAAGTTTTGCCAGCGCTGGAAGTTGAAGTGAAAATGGTGAAAACGATGAAGGCCTCCGTCCCAAACTAAGGCAGGATAATTAATTATAATTTCTCAGCATATAAACAGAGTCAGTCCTGCGTCAAGATCACGGCGCCTCGGTCGTAACAAAACTGAAGGTTAAGGTGTAAAAATGAGCTTTTGCGATGGAAATGAGGGACACATTTCAGTCTGACGAGTGTTGGATGACTTTGATTATTCTGTCTCTGACATTCAGTTTGAGAATGCGGTGAGGCTGCAGACTCTCAGCGACGAGCGCAAAACAGCTTTGAGTGAACTGATGGCGGTGACAGAGGCAGTTTGACGACCGAGCTATCTTTGGATGAGTATATCTGCGCAACGTGACGTTTCAGAGAAGCTTTGAATGAGGCTGAGGCAGTGGGGCGGGAGGGTGTGTGTGTGTGGGTGAAGTGGGTGGTGTTTCAGTCCAGGCCAGACTTTGACAACAGAGACAGAAAAGACGTGGAGAAACTGTCTGCGTCTGTCGGCTTTACATAACCAGGGTCTCCGTTCAGCATGGCGAAGGTCCTGGCGGCGCTTTGTGCACACTTAAACTTAAACTTTTACCGAAAGCACACGCAAGGTGACTCCTGTGGTCCCGGGTGGGTTTGTGTTAGGTTTCCTGTGTGGAGGAGAAAAGCTGTAAGCCCACCAGAGAGGGAACAGTGTTATGGTTTTTGCCATTTTTTACTGTCTTCTTTAACACGGTTCCCTGTGGTCCTGTGAAGTGTACAGCACTCATCCAAAGAAGACAAAAGCCCTAAATCCAGCTTTTGTACGGATTCAGCCTCAGCCTCTCAGCGTCTCCACTGTGAAGAACAGGCTGCTTTCCACAGGAGCTGACTTTATGCTAATGAGCCTCTGCTCTGATTGGCTGCTTCGCTGGAGAGTTTAGAGTGACGTCACCAAGGCTCCAAACCAAAACACTTTGTAGAATCACAAGATTTGGAAATAAAGAAACTGCTGCAAAGGTTTCAGATTCCACTTTATATTGGTTATCAAATCAGAATTAACAATGCAGGAAAAAAAAATATTTTTATACACTAAGGGGAGCTTTAATGTTGAACAAAAGGTGAGCGGAGCATAGCATTTTGCCCTCTGTGCTTTTAATTGCATCGGATTACATTCAGCACAGCAGCTGAGGAAAGTCGCATGAGTTCATGTTCCTTTTTATAGAAACTAATTTTGAAGCACTTCTGAGGGAGGGGGAAAGCGTTAGCGATCCGCTAACTGTTTTCACTGAACGAACCCAATTTGCCAAAGTCCCAGTCTGGAGGACTCGGGGCAGAAGGGCGACTCCGCCTCAACCCAGAGGCAGATGGCAGCCCAGCAGGATTGGCAGGGCGAGCGACAGCCCTCCTCCGTTGGCCAATTCGTCTCCCGTCCAGCAGCCTGAACCCTGACCCGAGTCTAAATGAGGGCTCGCACACACAAGGCACTCTGGGAAGGCAGCCCTGCGAGTCACCGGGAGAGGAGAGAAGATGCCTGGATATGCAAATACACACAGTTCGCGGTCCAATAAGCTGTTTGGATAAGACACATAGCTGGGCATGAGAAGGGCTCCTTGTTTATTCTGGGTGCAGATATAATTCTTGGTTGGTAAAATAAAGTTTGCATCCATTTGAATCAGTATTCTGCTGAGGAAATGTGACGAGCTTTGAGGAGACAGGGAGAAAAAAAAAAATACCAGGATGTTTCCTGATATTTTGCTACATTAGATAGATTGCAATATGAAAATATAAACATGAGAAACAGCTGGTGTATTTGGCACCACGAGGCTAACCATTTCTAAACCTATATTGACCCTGGGAATCTGTTAAACATACATGGGTTTTTTTTTATCCACAAAACCATATTTCACACTTATTCAGTTACACGCAGTCACTTCTGGGAGCTAACCACAGTCTGAGCTGTTGGACGCTGAGCAGCTCCACTGGAGCAGCTGGCGGTTACAGGAAAAATCCACCCTGAAACCCTCGAATGCTGCTGAGAGAGAGCTGCTGCTGCTTTAACTTGCATTTCTGCGTCCGCTTGGTCGTTAGCCGGCGTTCCTGTCTTATTCCTGTGGACGAGTGGACGGACGTAGAGATGGTGACGTCACATCAGGATGTTTCCACAGCAGCTACAGTGGAGATTCATCGTGTTCAGTGTATTTTTTTCACTTGGGGCACAGGAATAACATGACATTTTTAAACAAGTGGCACTCCTCTGTAATATTTTCATCAAGGTCCTCACGTCACTGTAATCCCTGTGAATCAGCTCTCCTCTCTACTCCCTAACTGCAGTAATTACTCCACAAAGGCCTGTCTTCCTCAGGATATTTTAAATTTCCTTTCTCGGGGTTGCTGGCGTCTGGGTCGCGGTCTTTGAAGGCCACACCGGCGCCTCTGAGGAGGAGAACGCTGTCGTCTGGTCCGCGTCCCCCGTGGTCGCTGCTGTCACTTTGCCCCGCAGCAAAACACGCAAAGAGATAATGCCTGCTGTGACATCTTAAATGTTGCATTAATTATTTCATTTTACTTCAATTATTTAATTTCACCAGGCCTCCGACAGCTCAAAGGTGAAAACAGGAGATTGGCAGTGCAGTGAAACCCGTGGGCAGATCTCTCTCCGCCGGTAGTTTTGCTCTTCAGACAAGGAGAGTCACGACGCTCAAAAGATGCAGTGAGAAGGGAAGCACATGTGGGCACATTAAAGGAAAACTTCGCCCAAAAACCATATATCTTGTATCACTTGCTCCACGCCAGATGACAAAAAGCTCTCAGTCATAGCAGAGTAAAAAGACAAATTCAAAAATTCAAAAAGACACCACGTCTAGAAAATCCTTTATGTAGGAGCACCTGTGCAGCCGGCTCGTTTTTGTTGCCCCTTTAACGTCTCCGCCATCTTTCCTGCTCATTGTTAATCGTCTAATTTGTTGCTCAGTGGTGCGCAACCGCAGGACATATTTTAAAGCAAATAATAAACGAGCAAACTGTCACATTTTAAACGTTTCGCTCTCTCTGCTGAGTTTTATGTAAGAGACTCTGCACCTGTGCTTCACAATTTTCGGCACCTGTGAACTGTGTGGGTAAGTGTGCTCCCACGTACAGAAACATAAGCGTGTAGGGCCGGGGAACACACGAGCGCGGTCACACATTTGTACAAACAACTCCAGATATTGCATATTAAATAGTGTTGTGCATGGCATGATAAAATATTTAAGGGGTGGGAGAGCCGGAGGAGGCTGGTGAGACAGATTCAGTGGGATGAGAGAGATCTTGTAATTAACGGAGGGGAAGCCAGGGATCTCGCCCATTGAACCCAAAGAGCAGCTTTTGATTAAAGCTGATACTCCGACACTGGCACTCTCTCGCTTGTCTTTTCACCGTAAAAGGTTTGATCATGGTGGTAATTTCTGAAAACGAATAGAACAGGACGGTATCTTGGGTTATTTTATTAATTGCATCTATGTAGAAGTCAGAAAACCGCAACTTTGGGGAACAGAGAAAAATCCTACAACTGGTCTAAGAGGGATTTTTATCTCAGGAGACAATATTCCAGCCGGGCTCTTCCTCAGGTCGTCTTCTGCTTGTCCAGCTCTGATCACTGCAGTGTCTTTAGCCTTGGACATGTCTTTCAAAGTCGCAGCAGTCGCAGGGAAGCCGCTCTTTGATGTCACATCGCAATAATCCATTTACACATGATGCTCACATTTTCCTCCTTTACATAAGGAGGCTAAAATGGAAAAAAAAGAAATCAATCAATAAATCAACATGGAGTCTTCCTCCTTTACACAGAATCAAGGACAGGAGGAAGGTGGAAGGAGGGTGGAGCTACTAAGACCCACCCACCGTCCTCTCATTGCTCTCTTGAGCTGTCCATCTGAATGTGACCAGGACAGCACAGCTTATGAACGGTCCCAATCTCTGCAACAGTGCGACTGCAGATTGCCTCGGAGAGCCTCATATTTCTCCAACCACATGTTTTTCGCCTTCACTCTGAGTTTCCCCGGGGAAACAGGCATGTTCTGCAGGGCCGGGCGGAAACCCAAAGAAATATTTCCATCCTGTTACACTGGAAGTCAGAGGAAACAGGGGAGCTTCGTTAAGGCTACTTAATTAGGATCTTAATTTGAGGGACTGATCATCTCTAGATGCCTCCAGTAGTTTTCATGTATTCTTGATAGAATAGAATAGAACACAGCACAGAATATTATTATAAAAGGTGTGTGTTGTTTGATAGATAGATGGATTGATCGATCAATAGATAGATAGACAGATGCTGGTGGGGAAGCGTGTCCCTCAGTCTCCTCTGGTTGTTGCGCCCTGCTTGCTCTGCAGCTCTGTTTATGTAAAAGCAGGCTGCTTAGTGAGAGCAGCACAGTCCACCTCTGCATCTGCTGGGAAGGTCAAGTGAAGGACGGCTCCCCCACAGGGACCAACAGCTCTTCACCGCTCCCATCCGGGACTGACCCTGCTCAGAGCACACACACACACACACACACACACACACACACACACACACACACACGAGCATGCACATTTTAGTACAAATGTGCACACATGCATTCACACACTCAACTGCAACTGCATTTATATGTACACACCTAAATGCCTGCACACATGCAAACACACATACAGACACCTACTTGTGCATGTGTTTGCATGCGTGTGCACACACACACATACACACACACATGCATACACAGTGAGACACATACTATACTTCATGGTCTGCATGTGCACATGCATGTGTACATACATGCACACACAAATTGCATGTAGACGTAAAAGCAGCAGCACACGCCGATGGTCTTCCAGGCTTTAATAAAGCAGGACTATGAAGAAGCTTTCGGGATATCGAGCGGTCCAAACAATGGGGGGAAATGGCATTGGGGTTTCCATGGCAACTGCTGCAAGCTGCTAAGAGGGCTGCTTTCAAAACATATGTCAGACTTGACTGGTCTGTTCACAGTGAGCATAGCAACAGATTCTCTCTCCAGCCTATCACACTGTCTAGCACAGCATTCACTCTTCTAACATTTGATTTGGTAGCTGTCACTGGTATGAACACAGAAATGATTCATGCTGAGAAAAGTATTCGCATTAAAAAAAAAAAAAAAAAAAAGGCTGTGAGAGACCAAACTTTAAGAGGATGAGTTTGTGTGGCAAAATGACTCACTGAAACGACAAACACCATGTTATCCCTCCTCAAACGGAACGTTTTCCCAGGTATTGGCTTGCTGTGTTTATGCGCAAACCGAAAGGCAAGGTTGAAACATCGCTGCAGCAAAGGGGAGGAGAAAAAAAAAAAAAAAAAGCCTTGGAGACACAATCCAAATCCCCAAAATCCATAACACCTAATCTCTACCACAGAAAGCAGAAGTGTAACATTCACTGAGTGCACAAACTATTAGTTCCAACTTCCTGACATCGAACGGCTCAGTTGGCTCAAGACTTAGAAATCCATCTTGAACCTCCCTCACCGTCCTAGCTATACGTGGATTTAACAGGTGAAATCCATAAGGAACCATATAGCGTTCACCTGGATTCACCTTGACGTTCGTTTTTATGTCGTGCTTTCAGAATACGTAAGGAAAAGTGACATCCTGCCTAGCGCTGCATTCACTGCCTATATAGATGCCATTGCCATCTCTTTAATTCTTTATGTCCCTGTGGCTGAATTGCAGCTTGTGATTGCAGAGGTAGTGGGTGGGTTGCCATATCACTGCCACACAATATGAGCAGAGCCGGGTGGGAGGGAAGGAATGAAGAAAGAGAGAGAGACACACACACACACACACACACACACACACACACATGAAAATAAACTGGGGGTGGATAGTGAGGCGGTTGGGAGGAGGGGGGTTGAGGACATGGGAAGAGGGAGGAATAGCAAGATAGGGAGGGAGGGAGGGAGATAAAGGTGGGAGGAAGGGAGGCAAAGAGGAAAGGAGGGAAAAGGAGAGGCAGAGTGAGAAAGAGAGGGATGGAGGGAGCGAGCGCTTGGTGCGTCATACCAAAACATTAGTATGCAATCAAGTTGCTGGTGCGGTAAGGCTTGTCGTTGTCTGTCGACGGCTGCCGCAGCCTTTCAAATCTACACTGCAATGTCAGAGAGAGCCACGCACACACACACACACACACACGCACACACACTCATTCATACGTCGCTCAGTGACACCACACAAACAACTGACGCTTTTACTCCCTCCATTGTCTGAACGGAAAAAAAGCAAAGAAAAGGAGGACCATTTCCATGTCAGTTGGTAAATAATAGCGGCAAATATCCGCGTATTGATCAGCGTCACACTCTCAGTCTCAGGCAGAGGCTGTTATTAGGGGGCTGGGGCTGGAAACGAGCGCGGACTTCACACGGACGTGCGGGGCATGCTACGGCAGCGGCCTCGGCTGTGACTGTCAGTTCTTCCAACGAGATGAAATTAAAGAAAAGGAGAGGGAGAGGAAAAGAGGAGAGGACGGAGGGAGAGAGGAGGGTGAGAATTAAGAAGTGAGATGGGTCGAGCCATAAGGCAGAGTTTGATTTCGACTGATGATTTGATTCGGTTTTAAAAAATGAAACATACTTAAAAATGAAGACGTCTATGCATCAAACTATACATGAGCTTTAATAAAGCAGAGTGTGATTTTGATTCTTGTCATTTTGATGAAATGAAATGGTTTGTTGAAAAAATCATAATAATAATCACGGTGAAAATCAAGAAGTATAAAATATGGAGGCTGAAAGACAGTGTTCCCTGATGTTACTTCTGACTGTGAAAGTAAAGGAGGGTGAGCACAAAAAGATTTGAGAGGATTTATTTATTTATTTGGTTTCTCATTAGCGAAGGCGAAAGCAGCCGCTGCCTTGTTTGAAGTGCCGTTAAAGAGAAGTAATGTAACGAGAAACCAGTGGAGCGAGGCGGCCGCTCCACCCCGCTGCAGGTTTGGGCTCAGTCCTCTGCGATGTGTTTGTTCTTTTAACAACATGCCTCAAGTGTGTGTGTGTGTGTGTGTGTGTGTGAGTTTCAACATCCCCCCCCCTTCTCTTCTCTTTTCTCTCTCTCTCTCTCCATCACCATGGTCCTTGGCAGGTCCACGTTGCCATGGCAATGCTCACATTGCCGCAGGCTGGCTGGAGCGAGGCGCGCTGGTTGAAAAGGAAAAAGCAGAGAGGAGCGAGAGAGAGAGAGAGAGAGAGAGAGAACTGCAGAGGGAGGGAGGGGAATGTGGAGAGGGGAGAGAGAGAATTGGTTCTCCAATTCATTACCCCAACAACTACCCCTCTCCCCCCTCCCTCCCCCACCCCCCCACTCTCCCCAAGCCCCCTCTCCAAATCTTATCGCTGGCATCGGCTGGGCCGTGAAAAGGCCCCCGCTCTGCTCAGTAGTCTGAACACGTTGGATCCAAACTTCAGACTGCATTCAATTATTCATCCTCCTCCCCAGCAGACAGCACCGCAGCCTCACGCCTGGCTTTACTGACTTACACACACACACACTGCAAAGAGCTTAGATGGCCCTGTAGGCAGTAGGTGCCATTACACGGGCCGGTATAATGCATCATTCTATTACCTTTGAACTGTATAATGCGTTACAGCGGCGGCCGCGGCTCCGGGCGCTGAGCACACTGGCAGGTGTGAGATCTCTGTCTGAGATACAGGCGGGCTAGCAGGAACCGAGACCGCTTCGCCGCCTCGGCCCAGCTTTGACCCCGTGACCCTCCAGCTGCTCCACGGGGCAGAGGGCACCCAGGCTGAGTGACACACACACACTGAGGTGTTGGATCTGAGGATCAGGGGTCAAATATGTACGTGCGCTCAATGCATCTCCATGAATTTATTCAAAACAGCTCGAGTGGCCAGCATACTCACATTTCTGTTATTGATGCATAATCAATAAATCAATATGGAGTGTGAACATGGCACAGTACAGAGCTGCTGCAGATTTGAGAATACTAATACTAACCCTACTATTAATATAAATACTACTACTGCTCCTACTACCACTACTACTACTAATAATAAAGGTCAGCTGGAGGTGCCGCACCCAAAAACAAATGCCTTATCTCGATCTTTTATCTATAGAGCAATAACTCTGTGGAATAGTCTGCCTCACTATCTCTGTTGTACTGAAAGTAAACAGGTATTTAAAAAGAAACTTAAATCTTACGTTAGATTAGAATGTTGACTTAGCTGTATGTCGAATTGGTTTCATTTTGTGTTCAGAGAAAATGAATTTTCAGATTTATGAAAATTATTAAATGTTTGTTTTAACTGTTTTAATATCAGGTATATTAGAATTGTATTTGTAAATGTATGATGTATTGTAGATGATGTGATTGACTGTTTTGTATTTTTTGTTGTTGTTCTTTGTGGACCCCAGGAAGACTAGTTGGATACTACGGTACCAGCTAATGGGGATCCTTAATAATAAACTAATAATAAACTGAACTAATAATAATAATAATAATAATAATAATAATAATAATGATAATAATAATGATAGTAATAATAATGATAATAATAACAACAACAACTTTTTAGTCCTGATAATCAATAAGTGGGTATGGAAAATGGAATGGAATGGAATGAAGAAGAAGAAGAAGAAGAAGAAGAAGAAGAAGAAGAAGAAGAAGAGGAAAACTTACTGTATACACCTTCACAATAGCGCTTCACTATAAGGTGCCAACACAGAAGAAAACATAAAATATGAGAGTAAAAAGTAAGACCCAAAAGTCTAATTGTTGCTAACTAGATTTCACTTTAGTTCAAAAGTGCCTCTTGTGATGTTTTGCTGAATGATTCATTTGGTTTCCCGCGGGGAGCAGAGCACGGACGAACTGACGAGCTCCAGCTGCCTGCAGGGAGAGTGCACACAAGGTGTGTGTGTGTGTGTGTGTGTGTGTGTGTGTGTGTGCAGACCACTGGGCTCTGTGCTTCAAGACACCAGCTGTAAACAAACATGTCAACGCGATATGAAACTGTACGCTGGTGATTTCAATATTCATTCATTCATCTTCTAAACCGCTTATCCTCACTAGGGTCGCGGGGGGGTGCTGGAGCCTATCCCAGCGCTCATAGGGCGAAGGCAGTGAAACACCCTGGACAGGTCGCCAGTCCATCACAGGGCAGACAGACAAACACTGACATTCACACACACAGTCACACCTAGGGGCAATTTAGCTTCTCCAATTCACCTAACCTGCATGTCTTTGGACGGTGGGAGGAAACCGGAGTGCCCGGAGGAAACCCACGCAGACACGGGGAGAACATGCAAACTCCACACAGAAAGGACCTTGGGTGGGAATCGAACCCAGGACCTTGTGATTTCAATATTGCAGTTTCAATTCCATCAATTAAGGCTGCAGCAGGCAAGGTTTCTACGTGCAAATCTCTCACCTGGACTAGTTAAGACGCTGTAGATGGACTCAGGTGAAGTTCTGGTGTCGGGTGTGTTCACTTCTCCACCTGCAGGAAGTGCTGCACCATAACTAAAGGATGAAATCCAATCTGAAACTGGGCCCGACAACCTCTCAAATCTCACCCCTCCAGTCCGTCCCTCTGATGTCCTTGGGTATCAGATTATGTGGTTGGTAAACATGAAGGAGCTGTGTGCAGTTTACTGATGCCGCCTTACAGGATTTGTGAAGATTAAACTTTTGAAAACAGTTATTTAACTTCTGACTTTAGTTATTTAACTTCTCATGTTCAGTTCTCATTAAAGCTGCACCAGGTTACCAGGAGCAGCTTTAATGAGAGTCTTATCTATTGCAAGTGTGTCAGCAATAAAAAGTAAATAAATAAATAAATAAAACACATTGCACTGAATGTGATGCAAGCATTAGCTGGAAAACACAAGGCAGCAGAGGGATGTGGTGAGCAGGGAGGCGCTCGACAATGGAGCACGGTGCTTGCCAAGGAGTCGAAAGTGAAAATCATCAGCCGCTGCTCTGCGACCATCGGCTGGTTCCTTGTTTCCATGGAGCAACTTCTCAGAAAAGTTGCAGCAGATTTCCGAGTCCTTGGCTCAAACTCAAATCGCTGTTTCCCTCCATAAACACAAACTGAGGCAGGCTCCCGCGCCGGGCTGGGCGCTGACCCCGCGACCTCCTGCAGTTGCTGTGCTGGGCGGTAACAGCAGTGAGTTCAAACACAGCCAGACGCTGCTGACCAGATGTGGAGCTGAACCCCACCTGAAACTTCTCTCAGCTCTGTCTCCCTCTCTGCCTTCCCACTGCCTCACTAAATACATCAAAAAATACCCAGATTCTAGGATGGTAATGACATGCCTGTGTCCAGGGGTGCCACCAGGAATTTTGGGCCCCATGAAAAAAAAAAAAAAAAAAACTATATATATCTATATATCTATATCTATCTATATCTATATCTATATCTATCTATCTATCTATATAGATAGATATATAGATATATAGATATACACATATATATTTACTCGATGATGGTTTAATAATTTTATATTAGTTTTTACCTATTTTTTGGGGACCCTGTCAGGCAAGGGCCCTTGGAATTGTCCTAACTTTTCCCCCATATACGGCGCCCCTGCCTGTGTCACCACGTCTGTCCAAGCCGTCCCCAACGTTCAAACAGCGCCAGCACCAGGTAGCTAACGGCAGCCAAGAAAACAATAAGGACAGCTCCTCCCCTCCTGGGATTAAATCAGCAGGAAGTATCTTGGATTTCAGGGAAATAACAGGTCAACTGACAAATCACAGGCCAACAGTGCACGTCTGAGATAAAATACTCAGGAAACATGAGGAACATGGCCAGCACCTCAAACAGAAACAAGACATGGTTAGGTAACTGACTGCGACATCATATGGTATTGTCTCATATCGATCGCAGGCCCCTTAACTGAATCACGTCAAAATTGTATCGTGGCTAACTTTGTGATATCGGCAAATATCGTGTCCTTGTCAGCCATTGTCCAGACTTTACAGCCCAGCTAAATTCAGGAATGACTCCCTTTAAAGGAACAGTTTATCCACAATACAAAACAAGACAGTTTCCCTTGCAGCCCCGGTGCACTTTATCCATCCAGGAAGTTTGTGTGTCCTCTGGTGAGGTTTCCGGTCTCCCATCACTGCAACACAGAGGGGCTGGATGGGTATTGGCCGTGTTGAGCTCAAACCCAACAAAACAGCACTTTCCAAACATGACACAGATACCAGTCATAAACCACAGCCCTCAGGGTGAAGGGTATGAATGGGAACTATTTCCTGCCAAAGAACACCTGCAAACCAGAATTTCCCTGGTTGGGATCAATAAAGTATATCTATCTATCTATCTATCTATCTATCTATCTATCTATCTATCAAACAAAGTTGTATTCCTCCTCAGGACTGTCCTTCCAGCGCCTCTGCGGTCGGGTGCTGGGAGAGAGGGATGATCTGACCGGAAATCTCACCAAATCACAGTGAAGGTTGTGCTTCAACAATGCGACTCTCAGTGGAGTGTTAAACCCAGAATCCAAAGAGCATAATTCAAAAAATGTAAAAATAACAAAATACTCCCATTTGACCTGTTCACTTGGCTCAGATCACACTAGAAATACACTTATGCTTTCTGGCACAGAGGCTTCATGAGAGCATTCAAACACAAAATTTGGGTTGTGCTGTCACTGATTCTTGGGAATTTGGATAAAACAGGTTTTAATTTTGAAAATAAAAAGTGAGTTAAATTATAAAATCTGAAGGTATATCATTATAGGCCAAGGTCTTGGCTGTTCAGCAATGTACCGGTGCAACCTCCTCATTTTGCATTTCTTTCATAAAATAGGTTTTTCCAGTTATTAGGCTACTTTGTTTTTGTCAACACCGTCACCGTAATGTTTTTTTTTTTTTATTTGAAAAATAGAGACTATTACTTTAATAACTCAACAGCACCAAAGAAACATATTGTAAGCATATTCATTTTAAACAAATAACTGCCTCTGACGGTGGTGACACTAATCTGACGGTGGTGACAGTTGCCTCATTAAAACATACATTTCCATAATTTATACCACTCAAGTCAATGGCTTCTTGTTTAACAACTTTATTTAACTATTTGGTACAAAAAATAACAATCCTGAGCACTGTTATAAGCATTTTTCAGACTTCAGTCATCACCGTCACACAGAAAACCTGACGGTGGTGACGTCTGACGGTGGAGACAAAAACCTGCTCTTTCACATGATAAGCATGAGTTGTTCACATTAGCCAGCTTGTTTCCCCCCTGTTGCTACCTGCATCAGACCTCTTCTTAAAAAGTATACATTTATTCCATAATCTAATCTAATATTTTTTATACAGAAGTGACGGTGTTGACAATTTATGGTTGTGACAGTAGCAGTGTCCAAAAATATGAAGAGATTTAAGAGAAAATAGCAAACTTCCAGGAGCCTGAGTGGTCTTGAAGCATGCAGTAGAGCTGAAGGTTTGATTTCCAACAGAAATAGCATTTTTCTTAGTGGGACATGATTTATCCAAATTCCCAAGAATCAGTGCTGTGTTTTCTTGTGTTTTGGCTGAACTGCTCCTTTAAAGCCACGCCGGTAGAGATGATGTTGTTTCTTTCAGACGTCTCTCTGCCGGTAAGCAGTGCACAGACATTAGTCTTGTGTTTCCCCAGAGAGGAACATCTTTACTGCACCTGGAGTCCTCCTGTTCATTATTGTGTTACTGTCACAGAACCTGGCAGCTCCCCACATGGGACACACCCACAGGGGGCGCTGGTGCTCCCGCTTTCAGGACAGAACGAGCGAATCGATACACAGACCACATTTTCCAAATTATGAGATAAATCATATAGGCATGGATTTTGTTGGATTTTATTTAAACCTTAATTCATCCAGTTGCCTGTGTGCGCCTGCTGCTTCACGTCCACACAGCTACACACGGTGTCCGGCACAAAGCCCAGTCATCTGCTGCTTTGCTCAAGGGAACCGTGGTGCTTAGTCGCTCGTCGTCCACCTCCAGCAGCCACACCGTCCCAGCCAGCATGGGAATCCAAACCTTCTGCTCAATATTCTGTTTCTCTAACCCTAAAAAAAACTGAACTAAAAAATATTTGTTCCTTATGCCTCCCTTGGAAGAAAATGCAGCAGGGAAGGTGTAAATGAAAACCCACTCAAAGTTTCTGTGTGTGTGTGTGTGTATATAGTGTGTTTGTGTGTGGTGGTGGCTGTGCTGGTACGCTGCACGGAGGAAGATTTATGGGCTGATTCTTTTAAAAGCAACAGTAATGAGCTGCGACTGCTGCACACAGAATAAACTCCTGCTGATGCACCGACAATGAAAGATTCAAGAAACGGCAGAAAACAGGATGTCAAGTTTTGAAATTGCTTGAGTGAGCTTTGGATTTCCAGCTGAAACGAGTCCCGCCCCCATGTACCACAATCAACCAGAACCTCCGGGACATCAGCCAGGCACACAGAGGCAGGTCTACATGATGGAGGAGGCGCTGAATCCCTGAAAATCTCTGATGGTTTTGGATTTGGAACATTTACCGCAAGTTTTGTTTTTGTTTTTTGGACATTTTCTGACTATGTTTACATGGCCTGCAGTATTGCAATGTGAACCTGATTACAGCGCCTTTTCACAGCGGCCATTTTGACGTTAAATAGCAGGGTAGACACAGGTGTTACTGCTGCTGTGAACTAAGGTTGTGGTCGATGTCAGAGTAAGCACGACTGGGATTAAAATATAGAGTATTCCCATTTTAGCCAAGACTTTGAGGAGCATTTTAGCCAAACACCTTAATCACACTGTGGTTTTCTCCTGGAGTTTTTGGCCAAGCCAGCTGTTTGACGATGCACGCTCTTGTTGAAGCAATATTTTGTTAGATCTGTGTGAAAAACAGGCTGGACTCACGGCAGCAGAACGTCATGAGGGGGCGTCTTGACTAAATCTGCTCTGCTGCTTGTACATGAGAATATGGAGAGAGCCGTCTGCAGGTAACTCATGTGAACAGCTCAATCTGAATATTATTGTTAAATTACTTCTAGTTTAAAAGAAGTCAAACAGGTGGGTGAAAGCCGACCCCCAGCTTCATTCACTCGCCTTTTCACCTCGATTTATTTCCTTTTCTTACCGCCTGCGTCTGTGAATTTTGTAGCTTCCTATTGGATGTGGTGCCAACCATCTGGCACTGCGCTGTGCTGTGATTGGCTGGAAGCTACACACCTGCTGCCCAAAGGCCGACGCCCAGAAGAGTCCCGAGCTCAGCAAAACAAGAAAACCCAGGCAGAGGGCAGGGTCTCTGCAGACACACACACCAACACACGTAATATTTCTGTATGAATCTGTAAATTGTTTTTTTTTTTTTGTTTTTTTTTTTTTTTAGAAAAATCCAACTCATTCTACCTTTTGCATTAAAAAAATCATTTCATTGGGACTGTGACGCTCCTTTAAACCAGCCAAAAGAAGCAGAAAGGCAGGTGCACGCTCTCTGTGCGCACACACATTCTGTGTTTATGGTACATTCATATGTGCTGGTGCACACATGCAAACACTGTCTCTTTCTCACACAGCACACCTTCTGCACACCTGTGAGGATGCAGAAAAATCTGGCTCTGGGTGTGACACCTGGAGAGGTGCTTGGTCCAGCGTCAGGGACTCTCCACCGACTACAAGTTGTGACGCGGCCACAAGAGAAGCCTGGACAAACTGAGCTCCACGTTGGACAGTGAAGGTGTTAAAAATGAACAAAAAAATGAAACCTCACCCTGGACGTTGTACCGTGCCATGTGGTTGATGTGACGGGCCGTGCAGCAGCTCAGCCTGGCCCCCGGTAAAGCCCTTTAAAGAGTGGGCACCCACACAACGGCCGGATCAATAGAGGCGTGCAGCATGTGCGGAGGGCTACTACAGATGGTGAGAGTGTGATAGCGCCAGAGGTGCCTGAGCTCATTAAGAGGCAGGACCACACTCCGGTGCAGAGAAGAAGGGAGCAGGGAACAGGAAAGGGAGGGAGGGAGGAAGGGAAGGAGGAAGGGAGGGAGGGAGGGGTGCAGAGGCTGGACTGACTGCCAGCTCCAGCCTGACATCTTTCACCTGTGTGCCACTGAGATCTGACGCTACACCGCTGGCCAAAAACTGGAAAATTATCATTCTCCTTTTTTTTTTCTTTTCCATGTGCAAGCAGCGATGGAAGGATGTGCGTTTCACTGGTGGGAAAACAAATATTAGGAGAGGCGGCATGTGGATGATCCAGTCTCAGAGGCTGGTCAGAGGCCGTGTGGGAAACAGCGTGGAGTGTGGCGCCATCTAGCTGACAGGAGCCAGACTCACAGTGGGTTTGCTGTCGGCTGCATGGCGAGGTGCTGACCGGGGCTCGGCACACAGCTGCTTTTTGTGCCCGTGTTGCGTTTGGTTTTTAATTTGGCCTTCCCCATGCCAGAAACGTCAAAGCATTCGCTGCTTCCTGTAGAATTTCAGTCTTATCAGGATGCTTTTTATTGTATTTTTAATTTGAGTTCATTTTCTTTTTATTTACTTCATTTTTATTCATCTATTTGACCTTGGTTGTTCTTTTTTCTGCATTTTTTGGGGGTATTCTTGTATTTCATTACTGTGGTGTTGCTTTTAAATGTCTTCTTTAGCTCTTTTTAATAATCATTTCTCTTCTCTTGTGAATTGTTTTAAATGCTATAGGCTACAAATAAAAAAATATTATTAATAATAATAAAAGCCTCTGAAATGGCATCATGGGACACTAAAGTCCCTTAGTGGCTTTCCAGTGACTGACGGCAGGGTCTGCACTTCACTGGGAGATATGACAGACTGCACACTCTTCTTGTTCCTGTTCAATGTAGATTCAAAACACAAGCAGATGATTTGGTTCATTAAATGCAACCTGTTGGCCTCCCCAGTCATTTGCCTTCTTCACAGACAGTCAACAGTTGGGCGAACAAACCGAGCTGCCATTTCGGGTCAGCATCAGAAACAAATGAGCTCTCAGCAGCCACGTTTTTTTTTTTTTTTTTTAAACACGATTTGTATGCTCCGTCTCGAGTTACAACGGGGCTTCAGTTTCATTCCTGCTTTGTGAAATCACCGTTCTAACAAGGCACGAGCGGAAAATGCCACGCCACGTAGGAACACATGCACGGGCCAACTGGAGGACCAAAACAACACGTTTTCAATTTCTAGCCATTTTAGCAGTTTAATATTTGGTTGTTTTTCTCAGATGCAAACACTTTTTGAACATTTGACTCAAATCCTCATACAAAAAACTGACAGAGTGAATCCTGCCTGGCGCTAAAGCATCCCTGTGTCTTTATATCAGCTCTGGATGTGGGAGCCAAAGCAGCGCCGCTGCAGGCCTGGCTGAGTAAACATGTACACAAACACAGCAGCACAATGTGAGCCGAATCCAGTACAACTGACCACAACTTGACAGTCTCTGGCAGAAAACACAGCAATGTGCCTGTGTACACGCTTGTTACCCATGTGCTCATACATGCCTGTGGCTTTTTTTTTTTTTTTTTTTTGAGTGTGTATGCGTGTGTGCAACCAACTGCTCTCTGGGCTCCAAACGACGGGAACATCGTCCATGACGAGGCTGGAGTGGAAGTCGCTGGATAATTCACTTCGTTATCCAGTTGGTTCAGGATGTGGATTTGACTCACAAACCTAAAATCTTGCCAAAGCAGAGCTTGTATGAGATCCATCAGGAAATGTACTGACAGTATGGGCACTAGGACTCATTTCTGGAGTGAATTAGCAGTGACTGGACACTTACTCTGGTATATGAAAGCAAAAACCAAACATAAACATCACAATAACCAAATCTCAACACATTAGTCATCGTCAGTTTTGCTTTTTTTCTTCTTTTTCTTCTTCTTCTTCTCTGATGTTTCACTGTCGCCGTAAGAAGTGTCTATAGGTTCACATTTCACCGATACCTCTTCCTCCTTGATGACATGAGCGGCCTCCACCCCTTCATCCACCTCCACCCGTTCTCTGTCTTTGTCCTTCTTTTTCTTCTTCTTCTTCCTCTTCTCCGCTGAAACATCACTGTCCTGGGATGGGAGCTCCATCGGCACTTCATCCTGAGTGGGAATTTCAGCTACCGACTCCTCTTTCACCCTGACCTCCTCCTCCTCCTCTTGCTCTGTCTTTATTCGCTTCTCTTTCTTTTTCTTTTTCTTCTTTTTCCTCTCCTCCTCCTGCTCTTCTTCTTTTTCCTCCGTGGCCTGCTCCTGGAATCGTTTGAGCACGCGGGGTCGGGGGGATGTGGACGAAGAGCCAAAGGCGGCGCCGTCAGGCTCGCTGTCTGCCACACAGGTCAGTGTGGACGTCTTACTGCCGAAGGGGTAGAAGCGCTGTTTCAGGCCTGGCGGGATGGAGGGCGCCGGCGTGGCAGGAATGACCTGCGGGGCCTGATTGGCGCTGCTGTCTCCGTAGCTCTCACACACGTTGAGGAGGCCCGAGAAGGCCGGGCCGAACACCGCATCGGCTGAGGACGGGTCGCGGCCGGTGAGCAGGCGGAGCTCGGAGGCTCCCTGCGTGGAGGCCAGGATGCTGTAGATCTGCCGGCCATGCTGAGCGCCGCCCGCCGCAGCGGGAACCTGGACCGTCTGCAGGCCTGAGAGGGGAACCTGGACGCTGCCAAAGCTGAGCCGAGGAGGAGACACAAACACAGAGAGGGACAGTCACAGATCATTCAGGCCAATCGTGTTTTTGGAACTGTCTGGCTCCATTTCTTCATTACAACTGGCACCAAATAACCACAACCGCCGTGTAATGGCAAAGGGATTATGGGTATAAGGAGACACATGTTGACATCTGATAGCCAGCAGGTCCTCATTCCTGGAAAGTCCAGTGCAGCTGCAACTAGTCATTACTTTGTCAGTTAATCTGTTCATTATTTTAGGTAGTGTAAGTTCATTATGTCCTGAGTGAATTCCCGTAGAGTTTTCTTTTTAAGGACAAAATTAAAAAACAATTGTTTTACCTTGACGCCGAAACTGTCAAGGTAAAACAGTTGTTTTTTAATTTTGTCCTTAAAAAGAAAACTCTACGGGTATTAATAATTTTTTTCAATTGATTGCTCATTCATTTAGCCTATAAAGTCTCAAAGGTAATGACAGACACTCATGGCCAGTTAGCAGAGGGCAACATTATGTCTTCAAATCACTTCCTTAGTCTGACCACAAGCCAAAAAATACAAAAGTATTCATTTTATAATGATATGAACAGAAAAAAGTAAGACAATTGCAGCATCTACTTGAAGATGGAAGCAGCAACTGGTCAGATTTTTACTTGATAAATGACAAATAGTTTATTGGTTAGCAAACTTATCATTGTTTTGTTGTGTCAACCATGCGCGTGGTTGAGTCACTAAATGTTCAAGCCTTATGGAAGAAGTTTAACTGGCCTGGACTGATGCTGATATCCACACCTCCGCTGCAAACATCTCTAACCTGGCAGGGACAACAGGTCAGCAAAACTCCGGTCAATAAATGAGTAAAGTGTCCCGAGACTTTTCCTCACCGGTCCTGGGTCACTTGTAACTAGGTAGCATGAATCTAAACAGAGCAGATACAAAAACGCTGCACAGTCCACTTTTCCATTCTGGTTCACATCAGAAGAATCGACCTGCAGGAGCTGACACGCCCTCACACACTGATGATTCATACTCAGGAGCAAATCAGTCTCTGTGAAGCCTCAGCACAAACAGGCAAAACACTAACAAGCCCATGAGACTAACTCCATAAGGCTATCACCAGCGCCACCTGGTGGAGGAGAATAAAACCCAAATCAGTCCTGCCCTCTTCTAAGCCTATAAGCATAATTTCTGCCACATTTGAACGACAGTTTTAAGAAAAAAAAAAAAAGTAGATTTAGCAGTTTATCTTGATTCGCTTTAAAGTATAGAGTTTAATTTCCACAAATGAGTGATTGAGTGCTGCTTTGTGTGAAGACTCCGCAATGTGAATCTTTGAAGTGACATTGGATGTCCAGCTCATGACTTTATTTGTTTACAGATTGTGCTTGCAAACTGGGATGTGCACACAATTTAAACATCATTACAACACAACTGGGCCATGTGGTCAAAATCGGCTGCTAAGGAAATAAACATTTTTTCCTATTTGTGTTGATGATACAGAACCTCTTTCACACTCCTTTTGAGCGACTGGCCGTAACAGAAATGTGCCCAGGTGGGACAGAGAGACGGAGCTGGCCTACCGGTCTGGGCTGAAGCTGGCCGGGGCCTTGATGAGCCACAGCTCCCTGTTGCCCTTCTTCAGGCTGGGTGTCAGGGTGCTCCTGCACGGCTGGTGGCGGAAACACACGAAGTCCGCAGGACACTGGTACCTGCTGCTCTGCTGCCCTGTGGGCCCAGAGGAGGAGACATGAAGGAGTGCAAACAGCCAGGAAAACACAGGCCACAGCTCGTGTGTCAAACTGAACCTGAATCAGTGTCCACCCCTGTTCACCCTACTCTTTCATGTCACCATGGCTGCTGTGGAAAACAAGTGTGTCTTGCTCAGTGTTTCTGGGCCACAAGGCGACCCGAGGCTGGTCCAGCTCTGTGATAGCAGCTGTTAGCATGCCAGAAGATTTGGAGGTGACATGTTTTTGCTCTTACCGGCTCCTCTCGAGCTGTCCGGCGGCGGCGAGCTGGACGCGTCAGCTTCGTCTTCGCTGGAGGAGGATATGTCTCTGGGCATTTTTATCTGTAATGATATCTGTAGGCTACTTGGATTACACGCTACGTTCTTCGAAACGCGTGGCTAACCCAGAGCCACATGTGTTGACACAAATTCAACTTCGACCTTTAATCCGCTCACTTCCGCCCCAGTTTCTTGTGTAGTCCACAGAGCGCGCGTCGCGGCGAAGCGTGACGCTTCCAGAACTCCGACACCCACAATGCACCGCGTTCGGTTGCGTAACGTTCGAGCGTCCGTCGGGAAAGCAGTTGACAGCAGACAAGAAGAGGCCGAAGTGGGTAAACAAAACAAAACTTCTCAAAAGATGCGCGACAGCAAGCCCAAACTTTTCTCTTATTCGACATTTTTAGAATGCGCGACGTTGTTGTGAAGCGGTTTGAAAGTCGTTAGCGCGGAAAGTCGACAGCACGGAGAGGGCGTGCACCTGTCAAATCTAAATAGGTTAACGCGGCTAACGCGTTAGCAAGCTAGCTAGCTCGTTGAAACCGCAGAGGTTAGCTAGCTAGCCGTCCAGCCAGCCATGTCGTCCCCTTCATCCTCCAGGCGCCAGTGGTGCTACCTGTGCGACCTGCCCAAGATGCCCTGGACCGTGGTGTGGGACTTCAGCGAGGTGGTCTGCCGGGGATGTGTGAACTACGAGGGAGCTAACCAAATCGAGTTCCTGATCGCGAGCGCCCGACAGCTTAAACGAACTCACGGGATGCAGGACGGAAACGTCAGGTCACCCGGCCCGTCACCGAATAAACACAGCACCGCCGGCCGGGGAGAGGGGGCCGCTGACGTCGGCAGGCCGCACGGCGACCGCTTCGACAGGGGAGGCAGAGAGAGCGCTGGCACCGCCGTCCGTGTGCCTCCCAACGGGCTGCACCGGGACGGCCAGCCGCCGCAAGAGGTGAACCGCCAAAGTCCCAGCGCCAGCCGGAGACCCATGCTGGGTGCTGCCATCCCTCCCAGCCTAGTAACTCAAGGTATTGCAGGGATCCCCCACGGGCTGCTAGCGGGCATGCCAGCTGGTCTGACGGCCAGGACAGCCCCCATGAGCAGCCCGCTGATCTTCCCTGCCCCGGTGCTCGCTGAAATGAGCCGGAGACAGTTGGGGATAGGGATGGGGATCGCCCCTTTCATCACTCCGGAGCTCGAACGGGAGTTAAGTTCGTCCCAGACTCAGCCCAAGACACAGACGCAGGTCCACACGGCTGCGGCTGGCAGTAGTGGTAGCAAGAGCTCAGGCCTTCCTTCCTCTTCCTCCTCCTTGGCAGGGGGTGTGAGCCAGACGAGCCCCAAGCCTGCCTCTTCACCCGCCAGGCAGCCACGCCCCCTGACCTCAAGGTCTGGAGGTGAGCCCCTGGGATCCAGCACCTCTGCAGAGGCAGCCACCACGGCTGCAGCTTTACCCCACAGTGGAGCATCCGAGCTGGGATCGGCATCGGCTGGAAGCACCCTTTCCTCTGGAACCACTCTGTCCTGCACCTTATGTCATGAGCGGCTGGAGGACACACACTTTGTTCAGTGTCCATCTGTACCAGGACATAGGTTTGTTTGTTTACTCTGTGTTATTTATTGTGTTGTATAATTCAAGCTCACTGAAACTTGTACCTCTTGTTAATCAATATAACAAGCCTTTTTCTGTCTCGGTTCTATCTCTAGGTTCTGCTTCCCATGCACCAGAGAGTACATCCAAAGCCGGAGGGGCGATGGGGAAGTGTACTGCCCCAGCGGAGAGCGCTGTCCCCTGGATAGCTCTCCCAACAGTCCACCTTGGGCCTTCATGCAGGGAGAAGTCTCCACCATACTGGGGACCGCTGGAGCTGGAACTGGAGGAGGAACTGGAGCTGCCTCAGCCGCTGCATCTAGTGCGGGACTTGGTCCCGGGGCCGGGAGCAGCGCGGGAACTGGGAGTGGCACCGGAGGCGGAGCTGGTGCTGGAAGTGGAGACGTCACGGTTAAGAAAGAGAGGGAGACGTGATGGTGATCTTGACGCAAACCAGGACCCGACGCAGTAACAGGCAAGTCCACAGACAGCCCTTTGTTTTGGTCGAATCATGTACCAGTGATGTAGTTGCTTAGACTTAGAGACTTAGACTTCTTTTATTGTCATTGCACAAAAAAACACAGCAGTGAGATTTTGGCAACGAAATGTCGTTGCTTGGCTTCCGGATTACAGCAGAGATGGAATTGTGGGACCGTTTAGGTATATATAAATATAAATATTATACATAAATATAGTCTATATAATATATATATAATATATAATATATATATATATATATGCTTGCTGGTGAGGCAGCCTCAGTCTCACTGTTGTGACCAGCCATCTAGATTTTCAGGACAGACTAGTACCTCCATACTCTTGTTTTGTTGCCCTCCAAATTGGTCAGTAGAGTAGGCAAACAAAGTAACCACAGCTAAAATTTTCCAAGATTTAGCTGGTGTCTGGTGATTTATTTCCCATCTGGCTCAGAACTCTGCTAGTATTTGGATTCCAGACAGCTATAATACTCATAGTATTGGTATAAACATAAATATTGTAACGTTATTCGTTTATGTCCACCAAATGTTTATTAACTTTTTATTTATTTTAGTTCTTGTTGACCACAAAGATAAGCCTATACCAATTGTTATGTTATTTAATATTCTGTGTGTTTTTTGTCACTCCAGAGTCCTGTCCCATACAAGAAAGTGGCATCTTTGCACTGCACTGCTCACAGACCCAGAGGAGAAAACAGTGACCCACCGTTCAGAAAACCATCATCACACAGGTCCTAACTACATTTACACAGCCCGACTTACCAACAGTATCAGCTTTGGGGAGATATCTGACTGATGTTGCAAAGGCTGCCTTATCGCTGTTTAATTATTATTATTTTTTTTTTCCATTTAAATTCAAAATCTTATTTTTGTTCTGGTTTTTAAATCGTCAGTAGTCCACACTTTTCATTTGTGACTGACTCTGCATACTGGCACACAATCAGGGAGTTTATCTTTTTCTTTTTTGTTGTTTTTATGGAAAAGTCCACCAAAAAAGCCCAGCAGGCGGATAGACCTGGGATCTGGGTAAAAAGCCAGTTGTGACAATTCTGTGTGTTTGTTTATCGTCATGTTTCAGCTTAACGCAAAGCTGACTTTGACTGACCTGCGGAGAGGAAAATGTTTGCTGTGTAACCGCCAGTTAATCTATGTCATAGCATTGACCAGCTGCAGAGACTCTGTCTGACTGTATTTAAACATTGCTTTCATACAAGATCTAGCCCAGCCTATGCTTTACCC
Source organism: Myripristis murdjan (assembly GCF_902150065.1). Lineage (NCBI taxonomy): Eukaryota > Metazoa > Chordata > Actinopteri > Holocentriformes > Holocentridae > Myripristis > Myripristis murdjan. Next base: position 5,100,962 of record NC_043992.1, on the reverse strand, counting down.
CGAATGTATATGAAAATATATCTATTGATAGGCCTAGGACTATATTTTATACAGAATGTTAATGTTATATACTATATAGTACCACCATAGTATGTATGTGCAATCTATAGTTATAGTATATGCAAAAGTTTGGATTATATGATTAAAAAAAATTGTGTATGATTACATAGCCTGACATGTTGTTGTTGTTTTTTTAAGTGACAATCCACCCTAAAACAGAATTTGTTGTTTCTGTAATCCTGGATATTTTAGTGATGCACATGATCGAGCCTCTCCTAAAGCTAGAGACGAGACAGCAAAGACTTTTCTCATCAAGCAACACTTACTCCATTGACAATGAATAGGACACAAGGATTTCGAGGACACTGCCGCAATATTCAGAGGTACATTTTCCGGTTCGAAACGGTCGTGCGCTGCAGTGAAATGAATCTCATGTTAATTATAAGAAATGAACGCACAAGTCCAATGAGTCAGCATCCCATTCATGGTCCATCTAAGGTTGCTTGATGATGGTCCAGACTGCAGGCCTGCTCGTCTGGATTCTGGCTTCTGGGAGAGTTTTCATACTTAAATTATTCGCCAAGTACGTAAAATGTGCAGGGATTTCATGTTCCTGAATTGAACAGTCTGAGATTGTAATTATCGCACATGAAACCATTTTATTTCTTTGGTGGATTTTCACTTTAGGTGCAACATGTAGCCCTCAGTATACAAGCACAGACAAACCAAAGGTAGCTTTATACCCAAGCAGATTTCTTTGGATGTAAATGTTTTGTGGAAAAAATATATTGCTATATATCTTGGCCAGGTCTTAACAAATTCTCTTCATCTAGCCATTACAGTTTACAGGCCCTCAGGGTCTACTGTACTTTACCTAACGGGATTTTACATGAAAAAATGTATAGTGTTCAGAACAGAATTATATAGGCCTTCTATATATAAAGCCCACAAATCAGGTCTGTTGTAGAGAAATGTCTTTGAAGAAGTGGAATTGAAGTTAAATATGCACTGATACATCATGCAATCCCTCGTAAGTGCCTTTTTAAAAGATGTTTACTGTCTGTAAGTTCGTCTGGGATCCTCAGGGGAAGTAGGAGTGCAATGGCTTTTTTTTTATTGCCCAGTGAATGATTAACCTGAATCTGTGTTTCATTTCAGTCGCCAACTGACGGTTATTTTGCTTTGATGCTGCATCTCTGTGCTGTAGGCTGGCCGTTAGCTGTCTGGTTATGGTCTCTGCTCGTCCTTGAATCAGCCTCTGTTCGGTTTCTTTTCCTGTTCTGTGTTCTTTTTAGATGGGTTGATTTTCTATAGGTCTGTTTCAACTTTATGTACAAAATATAAACCATGAATAAACGGGATGAAAAGTTGTACTTTGACTTTCTCTTTGGTCATTTCTTCAATTGTTCCACTGTGTCCAGTAAGTTGAGCATGAGGGGTGTCGAGTACTGACTGTAGAGGGGAAATCATTGAAATGTAGAGCGAGTTCAACGGTACTTTAGTGTCGGACAAACTGACACCAGCTTTCTGTTTATTATGCCAGTATAACAAACATATCCAGCCTTTTCATTGAGATCCATAAACTAACACAGCAGGAGAAATCAAGGTTTATAAGAGGACCTGCAAATTGGAGGCTGGCTTCAAGGTCTCAGAAACAACAAAACGAAAAGCTGAACAGTTTGCATTTAGATGCCAATATAAGCATTAAAAAAACAAAACAAAACAAAACCAAAAAAAAAAAAAAAAAACAGCCGTCCCTTTAATGTCTTGTCTTCTACTGCCACACGATGGCGCTATTTTACCAGTATAGTGCAGTGCCTGATGGTCTGTGTGTGTGTGCGTGCGTGCGTGCGTGCGTGTGTGTGCTCTTGAGTGGTTCAGGTCAAATATACTGGAAATACATACAGCTGGTGTATCTATTCTATTCTATTCTATCCTATTCCATCCTGGTGTCTATTCTTCTCTGCTCTAGTCTACTTTCATCTGATCTATTTTATTCTGTTATATAGTATAGCATATTATAGCATAGTATGGTTTCATCTATTCTATTCTATTCTATTCATGTGGTATTGTATAGTTTAGTGCAGTACGGTTTCATCTCTTTAGTTACATTCTATTATGCTGTAGTGTTGTTTATCTATTTTATTCTATTATATTCCAGTATCATATATAATATAGTATAGTTTCACCATTCTATTCTATTCTATTCTATTTCTATTTCTATTCTATTGCATAGTATAGTATAGTATAGTACAGTATGGTTTCATTTATTTAGTTCTATTCTATTCTGCTGTAGTTTAGTCTACCTTCAGGTCTGTTTTGCTCTATTCTATTCATCATACAGTATAATATAATATAGCATGGTTTCATCTATTTGCAGGTTTAAACTATTCTTCTCTGCTCTAGTCTGATTTCTGCTTTCTATTCTATTCTATTCTATTCTCACACAGTATAGCATAGCATAGTATAGTATAGTATGGTTTAATCTATTCTATTCTATTCTATTCTATTCCTGTATAGCCCTTTAATTTTATAATGTGTTATCAAATCAAACATGCTGCACTGCTTTTATGAAACAAACAAACAAACAAACAAACAGCCAGAGCCCAGTATACTGATCAGTTTGCTGTGTTCTCACACTCAGTCAGGGGTCGAGTGTGAGCGAGAGGTGATGTGACCTCTGACCCCTGCAGGCTCAGGATAGGACAGCACAGCGCTTCACTCATGCACACACACTGCAGTCACACAGGTGAAGCTGGTGAATAAATGTGTGACATCTGATCAGGAACTGATGGACAATCTGAAGGCTTTTACAAGCTTGGATTGTTTTTCTGTCAATATGCAAATAAGTTTTCCTTCCTGTCTTTCTCCTTGTTTTTGTGTGTGTGTGTGTGTGTGTGTGTGTGTGTGTGTGTGTGTGTGCATGTGTGCATGTGTGCATGTGTGCATGTGTGTGTGTGTGTGCGAGTGTGCGTGTGTGCATGTGTGTGTGTGTGTGTGTGTGTGTGTGTGTGTGTGTGTGTGTACCTCTAGCAGGCACTGGAGTGCTGTACAGCAGGTGACGCCAGAGTGTCCACGCCAGATAAACAGATGTTTGTTGTGACAAACTGCAGAACAATCCCCCTGTTGTCCTCAAGGGGGCAGACTCCAGCTGCTCCTGCTCACAGCTGGGCAGAACAGACAGACAGTACAGGTATACAGGTACTTCAGGTACTACAGCCTGAGCAGGAGCTTGTCCCACCACACTGTTCAGCTCCTATCACCCCCCAGTGTCGAAATATAACAGTCATGTTACACTCCACACATCACCCTCCAACAAGAGATGCTGTTTGCTGATGCTGTTAAAAAAAGAGCATTTCCAAACTTTGGCCAGACAGTGAACTCATCAAATCAGATTCAGAGATCGCACCAAAGTGCTCACTGCAGTGTAGCTGAAGCTGTCCCGGGTGATGACATGAGGAAGCAGGCAGGGCCTCAGCGTTGGCCCGGGACACTTTGGCAGGACATGTGGCTGTTCAGGGACACGACATCGGGGAATGAACTTGGGACCCTCCAGTTACGGGACGGTCACTGCAACAACTGGGCCACCCTGCTGCCAGCTGGATACGTTCATTTTTACAAATCAATTTTTTTCTTTGTACGAATGCACAAACACACACACACACACACACACACTACACAAGAAATCCACAAACACGCCCACTTATGGATACAGAGAGAGCACACATATTACACAAGGAAGAAGAAAATTTTGTAAGTTTTCATCCCGTCTCCAGTCAGGTTGTGTTGTTGGCTGAATGTGGTTTTCATGAGCTGCTCATAATGTGGCACTGGGAACGCCTTAGAGACTGAAACTCAGATTGAGAACTGCACAAATCCACTTCAACTCTTAGTCATTTATTTTATTATTATTATTATTTTATTTTATTTTTGATTCTAAACAAGTCGTTTTTAAGCCAGCTTCTCCTCAGTGTACACTCCAGGTACTCGAGAGAAGTTACAACAAAATGTAACTGTTTGAATTCTAAAGACCCAGAAATCTACATAATGGACACCAGCTTCCTATTCCCAGCAGGTGGTGAAGATGTTGTCCAGATTCCTGATAATTACAAGATGTTTATGCTTTATTTTTTTTTTTCCCTCAAGTTTTGATTTGTCACTTCCTGTGCATGGAGCAGGTTTCCTAGCCGTGCTCGGTACGGTGTCCAACACCAGAATTTCATTTGGGAAAGTTTCAACAAAGTTCCTGCCTGCCCCACTTTGTGGTTCAGGCTGATGGAACGAGTCTATTTTTAATGTAAAGATCTTGCCTGTTGCAGCCTTAAACAGCTCTGTATTCTTTCCCCCTTTACGACAGTCTCAAGTCTTATTGACAACGTGATGCATTCAGTTCCCTCCCTACCCCGGTCCTTTCTCTGACGGCCGGCCTCGTCATAACTCGTGTAATTTCCTAACAGATGAAAGGCCTGTTTTAATTATCCGTCTTTCCAGGCAAATAAGCTTCGTTCCGCTTAGTTTACATTTCGTCTCGTTCAGCTTCAAACAGAGCCGAGATGGAGAGCAGGTCAGACAAAGGCCTGCAGCTGTTTGCACAGCCACACGCAAAGAGGTGATAAATGCTGCGGGTTCATTTCCACAGCCCTTTATGAATCCAGCCTGAAAACAACAACAAAAAAAAGGCTTCATCGTTTATCGCCTCTGAAATATTGTGAATTCTGCAGGTAAAGACGCTGATGTGTTTGGAGCAAAGTGGTGCAGTCGTCCCGCTAACGAAGGCGTGAACTGCCTCAGCGTGCTGTGTGTGTGTGCGTATGTGTGTGTGTGTGCATAGGGCTGGGCGGCTGTAAAGACCGAGCTGAGAAACATCATGCACACAACATACAGCCGCTGCCATGAAACCCTGAGCAGCCACTTCACATCACAGAAATATCCTCGCATCATGATCTCTGCCAAACAAATCTGCAAGTGAGAAAATGTCGACTTGTGCTCATCATTTGTCATTTACGTAGCTCCTGCACGCCAGCCCCTGCAGTTTTAGATGCCACACCACATTTTCCTGACTTCTTGCTGTAGGTAAGCCGTTTGCTGCCATTCATGGTGCGAAAAACACGAATCTGCCCCATCCCTCATGATTCTTTGATTTAAATTGTTTTTGTTTTGTCAAAATGTCTTTTTTCTTTGCTACATTATGGTTTCAACAGGGGGCGCTATGCTGTAGTTACAGATGTGGCTTTTCAGAGCTCCTATGACATCTTCAGGTCGGAGTGATGGTGTGTGTGTGTGTGTGTGTGTGTGTGTGTGTGTGTGTCTGTGTGGACGACACAGCAGAGACAAACAGAGAACAACACAAGGTGAAAAACTGTGGAATGTGCCTTTATAAAAGCTGTAGGCTTGTTTCTGCCTCCTTTTGTTGGTGGTGAGACCAGGAGTTTGATAAGAGAGAAAAGAACACACACACACACACACACACACACAGGAGATTTGGTTAATATTTTGCAGCACTTTAAAAGCACCATGCTTTTATTTAGGCTATTTTTAAATATGTGTAAGTGTGAGTTTATCTGCATGTTTGTGTGTGTGTGTGTGTGTGTGTGTGTGTGTAACCATGGCTACTGGCCCAAAATATCTCAGACCTGTTTTATGTTTTTACAACATTAGAGGCAGAGTTATGGCAAGGTTATAAAGAGCTGATGTTTGTCACTTCCGTAGTACAGACCCCTTCTTTTCCTGCAGTCACACACACACACACACACACACACACACACACACACACACACACACACACACACATTATGACTGATGACTTGTCAGAAGCGATCACAGCTGATGGTTTAAACTGCATGTCAGTCATTAAAATGACTTCAGATTTATATAAAAAAAAAACAAATGGTGTGTCTTGGTTGTGGGACACAGTCTCTGTGGAGGGACACGGCGTGGCAGAGAGCAAGAACACAGACGACCGGCTCACAGCACCTGTTTGTGCCTACAGGTGAGCCGACCTGCTGTCACCTGTCCTCAGGTACTCTTCACATGTCGATGGTTTTTACTTCCACCGCTTTCATATTGTTCCATGTTGCTGAGGAGATCCTGCAGCATGACCTGAAGGCAACATCACAGCAAGAGAAGAAATCTGAGAGGAAAACAACAAGTTAAGGAAAGAAAGCAAAGCAAAGCAAAAGGACAAATGTGAGAACAAACAAAGAAACAAACACACGATCTAAGGCAACACAATAAAACTGCAAATAACAACAAATAATAACAATAATAACAATAATAAAACAGTGCAGTCCACAGCAGAACACAACAGCAAACATAAAACAGCAGCAGCAGAGAAACGCAGCCGAGGAAAAAACAAAAAGCACAACTCCAGGCGGACGGACAGATGGACAGACGGACAGATGGACAGACGGACGTGGCCCGGCAGCTCGCTGCTGATTGGTTGGACAGGATGTCCGTCTTCTTGGTCTCTGCTGTCTCAGAAGCAGACAAAGACTCTTGAATTACATCTAAAGCAGTGATGGCAACAGAAACCATGTCGCTCTTTGGCTTTTTTGAAGTGGAAAATGCTAGAACACTGTTATCTGCTACTTTTCCGCACCACACAGCGACTTTGTAAATTATAACTTTAAATTTAAAGGTAAGAAACAACACTAACTGATTCCTGATGAAAGTTTTTTTTTTTTTTTTTCTGCAGCACTGCTAAAACGAGCCCACTGCAGGCAGCCTGTCGGCCCGAGCTGCCGTGACAGCTCTTTTATTCTTCACCTCCTTCCTGAATGGAGAGGAGGAGGCTGACAGGAGATGGACACTGTATTTTCCTGGAGGCAGGTTTTCCCAGAGTAGGCGTGTTCCTGTGATACTGAGTTTACAGACGGTGAGGCCGGAGCGCCGTGACTCACCGCCGGCAAACCCCACCTGAGCTCCTCTGTACTCTCTGCTTCTCAAAACCAACGGCACTTCCTGTTTCTCCCAGGGTGAGGCCTCTGCTTCAAGGGGCTTTTCACCCATCACACACCTGAGCCCAGCTGACCTTACCCCCATGCATTCTGGGTAAATCCACTGCAGTGTCTGCTGCCAGATAATGTGTAAGAATGAATATCATGAGTGACGAATATCCTTTCATCATTATCCAGACGTTACAGCACAAACTCAGGACAGGAGCTGGATCAGATGGGGAGCCTGACGTGTGTCTGTTTAGCTGTGAGATGTTTGAGGACGCCGACTATAAATAGTTCTTTAAACATCCCAAAACCATATTTAACCGTCAGTATCCCTCCATTCCAGTAGGCAGCGCTGTGCCTTCACTTTCCTGTGTTGTATTTAATGCTTTGTGTAATTAGTGCGGTGCCCTCTGGATAAGAGGAGCGACCAAATGAAACCAAATGAAACCAAATAACTCTGCGTAAGATGTGTTTACACTTTTGGGAAATATGTGAGGTTATCCAAATAATACAGCAGCTGTGTGTATGTGTGTGTGTGTGGGGGGGGGGGGTTTGTTGGTGGTGAGGTGTCCCTTTCAGGTCAGAGCCTGGCTCAAGGTAAATGTTATTTATGGCCGTGCGGCTCGCTGTTATAAAGGAGCACAGACAACACCTCGCCATGCTGCTGATGGCTGCTAATGAGCCTGCTGCTTGCATGACCGTGTGGTTGCAGCATCTCTATTCAGGACTGAAACAGGAATATTTTCTTTTCACAATTACACCTCATCACCAGATGACGGTCACCTGGTTGTGAAATTCAAAAATGAACTCTTGCGATCAGAAATGTGTGCGTCTTTCCTTGACTTCCTAAAGTATTTACCTTTTTATTGCCTGCTTTTTGCACAGCCTGGACAGTTTTTACCTTTTGCAATTTCATTGTTTTGTGAAACTTGATGTGCCGGCCTTTTGAAACCCCATCAAAACACATCTCACACACTTTTGCCATCTGGGTAAAACCAAGACTGATTTTTTTTAGATCTGCAACCGTTGACATTTTGGAGATGCGAGGCTTCATCCAATGAATTTGTGCCATTTTGATGGGACGTGTGTTGTTTACATGTTCACATTCATCAGTAACTGGAGTGGCTCTCATTCAAACTGCTTTCTAAGTGACTTTGGGAACTCTGGGCTTGACCTGACTCTCTGTGAAAATGAAAAGTCCCATCCTGGGATCCAGGCGGCTGAATTATTCTGAAAACATGTGGGTCCACTTGTCCCTGTGCTAAAAACACCCAGCAGCCATTTTGCTAAACTCTGCTGTTGTCTGGTTGGGACACACAGTCATCACACACACGCACACACACACACACACACACACACACACACACACACAGCCCAGTACCTGGTGTCCTGCTCACTGACTCACAGCTTCCTGATCTGCACTCTGCGTCACTCACTATTGATCTGCTGTTCCCTCTCTCTCTCTCTCTCTCTCTCTCTCTCTCTCTCTCTCTCTCTCTGTTCCAGGATCTTGGGAGAGCCAGTCGTCTTTGCAGTTAAAGGATGTGGAGGAGGAAGTGGAGAGACGGTTCTGGGCAGCTGTAATCCAGTCGAACTGACTGACTGACTGACTGACTGACTGACTGCTTACTCAACCAGCTTATTAAGTGGCTGAGTGACTGACTGGTTGACTGATTAGACTGACTTACTTACTGACTGACTGGGTGGAGAGGCTCCATTAGCCTCTCACACACACACACACACACACACACACACACACACACGCATTACCTGGACACACCTAGCTTTCCAAGTGCAGTGTGCCACAACAATAACATTCCTTCAAGGGAAGGAGTTGCTCAACCGCCCGATGTTTGATAACATTTTATGGACGTCTGCGCGGCCCGAATATTACCTGCCTGTGAATGGCTGTCACCATGCCAACACACACGGTTCCTTCTAGAGATAAGACTTTGCATCCACACTCAACTGATGCAGCTCAACACTCAAATAAGGGGAAATTTAAAACAACAACAACAACAAAAAAAGTTCGCCTCTTCGTTGCCTTTACTTCTCCTTCCAGCTGATGTTTGCGTTTGAAAGCACAAAGATATGTTTAATATTTGTGTGGCTCCTGCAGGATACTACACTGACTAAATACAGAATAAACAACATGGAAAAGAAATTGATTCTGACGGTAAGCCAGTTCTCCCTGGTTGGACTTGGTGACTGGAGGTGGGTGGAGGGGCAGTATGGGTGACAATGGCATGGAGAGGGCAGATGAACACGCTGTTCTGCCAGAGGTGAAGGCTGATAGATAGACAGCGGGCTGCGAGTCAAAGAGTGGAGGGGGGGCAGGTGTTGGGAAATAGCGGGGGCAGGAACACTCTTACAAAGACTGCGTCATTCAAAACACTTCCTGGTGAGTAATTTGGGGCAAGGCCTCAGAATTGGGCCACTTTTTCACACAAAACATACTAAGGACAAGACGCACTGAAACAAAAGACGTTGTCAGGAGGCTGGAGGGGCATTTAAGAGACAGGGGGGGGCAGTTTTTGAGAAACCTGGGGCTTGTTCAAATGTGTACGGGTCATTTTCTACATGATGGGACGCAGTTAAGACGCATCAAGGGCGGCTTTGAGATACCTGGATGCACATGAGAAGTCATAGCTCTGACATTTTTGGGGGTTGTTAACCCTATAAAGCCTGAACTATGAAAGAATTGGCAGAAAATTCCAATTTTTCCTTTATTTAGTCCTATAACAAAATATATGAATAAAAACAAAATCAAAAAATATGTTATTACACAACCTTTCTGGTGTATGATATTTGATATGTACTTGAAGTGCCAGTGGTATGGTCCAGGGTGAACAGGGGAAGTGTTCAAAGGTATACAATAGTATTTTGGTCAAGTATTGATTAAACTGAAAATGAAAAACGGAATTGAAAATGTGTATCATATATGATACAAATGGCTTTATAGGGTTAAGATGCCATAAAGGAATATTCCAACATTTTGGGCAAAATATCCTTTTCCCGACTTCCCCAGACTGAGACCAGATGTTGGACACCATTTTCTCCCCTTGTACATCCACTGGTTCACTTCCTATGGGTAGCATTTCCTGTTAGCTTAGCATAAAGACTTGAAGTCTATGGGGGTTGTTAGCCTGGCTCAGTCAAAGTGAAAAAAAAAAAATAAATAAATAATAAATAAAAATCTTACAAACCAACATTTCTTTTTTCTTTTCTTTTCTTTTTTTTTCTTTTTTTTTTTAAATTAAACCAGAGTCCTGTGAGGAGAAGTCAGATGGTTGAACTGTAACCTCTGAACACATTCGTCCTTCCATCTGTCGCAGTGAAGGTAGAGGTAATTACCTCTCCTAAGGGTAATTTTGAGATGTTGATGTGCAGCTGAGATGCGATGGTGTGGTGTTAAGATGTTTGGGACCGCTAAGGTATGTTTTGCGGTAGATGTTTCTGGGGCAGTAGTCCAGTAATTTTAGGCCAAAATTGGGGTCAACCTAGGACAAACTGCAAGAGAAGCAAACTCAACTGATTTTGTATCCTCAGTTTGTCCTGAGTGAGGGGAAAAAAGTCCCAGGAAATCCCATTGGTGGAAAGTTTTGAAAATCACCTATTTATGACCACAAATGACCAAAAAACACTGTTTTTAACACACAGGGGAAAGGGGTTCAAAATTTATTTTCAGATATCTCTATAAAAATTCACAAGTTGATTACACACACAAAGACAAGAAAAAAGTCAATTACAAGTTCTTTGAATTATTCTGTTTACACATGCATATCACACATTATCTGATTGGATATGCGCTAATAAGGAATATAACGAATAAATGCCAGAACAGATATTTAAACAGTGAATTAAAAGGTTACTATATATACAGTAACCTTTTAATTCACTGTTATGTAGTAACTTTTTAATTCAAGGTTACTATATATATAGTAACCTTTTAATTCACTGTTTAAATGCCTCTTCTGGCATTTATTCCTTATATTCCAATTAGCGCATATCAAATCAGATAATGTGTGATATGCATGTGTAAACAGAATAATTCAAAGAACTTGTAATTGACTTTTTTTCTTGTCTTTGTGTGTGTAATCAACTTGTGAATTTTTATAGTGATATCTGAAAGTTTGAACCCCTTTCCCCCGTGTGTTAAAAACAGTGTTTTTTGGTAATTTGTGGTCATAAATAGGTGATTTTCAAAACTTTCCACCAATGGGATTTCTTGGGACTTTTTTTCCCTCACTCAGGACAAACTGAGGATACAAAATCAGTTGAGTTTGCTTCTCTTGCAATTTGTCCTAGGTTTTTTCATAAAATGACTGGACTACAGTGTGGAGATATTGGAGGGTATTTCAGATGTGTTCAAAGAGGCTGAGACGTCTTGGCAGCGGTCTTGACGCGTTAAAGCGTAGTTTAGATGTGCTGGGGGCAGATTTTAGATGTCTGTGGCGCAGTTCAGATGTAAGAAGGACTGTTTTGATATGTCTGATGATAGGTAAGGTGTTTTCAGCACAGTTTGGAGATGTTGGGAGGAGTTGTGAGGGATTTGCATAAGTGAAGAGATAGGAGAAGTCAAGAGGGGGTAGGAGCAATTAATTGGTGGGGTGGTGGTGGTGGTGGGGGGGGGGGGTGTTAGGACAGAGTCGGGGCAGTTAGGAGTTGGCAGAGGTGCTTTGTAGCTGAGGGGCCTTTGAGGTGGCGGTAGAGGCCGCATGAGGTGGAGGGAGAGGTCAGTAGGTGGGGGGGGACGTTAAGAGATATTGGGGGTAGATAAGAGCCGGTGGGGGCAGTTAGGACAGAATAGAGGTAGAAGGTGGATAGCAGTTGTTAAAGTGGACTTTGGGGGGACTTTGAGTGTGTGAGTGTGTGTTTGTGTGTGTGTGTGTGTGTGTGTGTGTGTGTGTGTGTGTGTGTGTGTGTGTGTGTGTGTGTGCACGCTACGTGGGTAGTGTAGGTCAGATAGAGCTGGTAACTTATTACCTTGTCCGGTCGAACGAGGTCTACGTGTGGGAAGAGGAGGGAACAAGAGGACAGGGAAAGAAGAGGGGAGCAGAGGAGAGAGAAGGTGAGAGGAGAAGGGGGAGGAAAAGAAGAAGCGGGAAAAGAGGAGGGCAGAAAAGGAGGGATGCAGTGCGCTCTGAAGTATTGATCCCGATCAGTTTAACCTGTGCAGACTGCGGCTCGAAGCCCTCCACGCTGGCTGTGAGTGTGAGGGATTTCCTCTGCCGTGTTGCGTTTAAAGCCAGCCTTTGTTCAGCTAAGACACAACAGCCAAGCTCTTCAGGAAGCTGAAGATTACTCTGCAGTTTGGACAAACAAGATGTGGTCAGTGTGGGTTTCACATGACACTGTGAAGCTTGTCAAAGTGGAATTTGTTTTGATTCAATTCGATCCACCCTCCCTTGTCCTTCATGAGGCAATACAGGGTGTAATGTGGAAAGGACACAAAATATGAACACAGTTGAACAAATGATGCCAGTGCCCTTCAAATGCAGTCTTGCAGACAATAAAACTGTTAATTCATCGTTACGTCTTACATGGTATGGTATTTAAGTAGAATAATGTAGTGTCAGTGAATACTTTTTTGTCACTATTCTTTTTTTTTTTTTTCTATGGGAGGTGTCTTGAAATGATTAGGTTCAGGTTTACTTTGACTTCCATTTAAGAACTGTGTCATCAGCATCGCAACATCTGTTCACAGCTGCCCAGTAAGTTGAAGTGGCATAAAAAAAAAAAAAAATCACTACAGTCATGCTGATGCTCAGTTCATAAAAGAAATTCTCAATTTTAATCTCCCATATCTCGGCTCCCAGAGTCTCTGCTCCTAGAATGAGGAAGTAAAGCTATAGCATGCCGAGGTTAAAGGTGACTTTGGTTGTCACGGTAACCTCTTTTAGGCCAGTATCAGGGGTCTTATCAGTGCTCTGTCAACCTTTCTGCCTGGGAGTTCATCAGGATCAATAGAAGTTACATTCAAATTCCAGCTTGCTCAATGATTTGAGCGGACAGCAGACAACAAATTCATGAGCTGGTGATTTGGAGGCCTGCGGGGTGGCGGTGTTGTTGTGAGATGCTGCTGAGTGCAGCTCTGTACGTGAGCCGAGGCCTGGCTGCTCTGCGGCTTGCATCACTTACGGGATTCCAGGAGAGGAGGGCATTTCTCAATGTGGGATTAATGAACTACAGCCTGGACGACTGCTGCCACCAGCACTGCTGCTATGGCCACTATTACCACTGTGACTGCTGCTGCCACTGCTGCAGTACTGCTGCCACTACCACAAATAATATTACTGCTGTCACTACCACAAATACTATTACTGCTGCCACTGCTTCAAATACTATTACTGCTGCCACTGCTTCAAATACTATTACTGCTGCCACTACCACAAATAATATTACTGCTGCCACTGCTTCAAATACTATTACTGCTGCCACTACCACAAATACTATTACTGCTGTCACTACCACAAATACTATTACTGTTGTCACTACCACAAATACTATTACTGCTGTCACTGCTTCAAATACTATTACTGCTGCCACTGCTTCAAATACTATTACTGCTGTCACTGCTTCAAATACTATTACTGCTGTCACTACCACAAATACTATTACTGCTGCCACTACCACAAATACTATTACTGCTGCCACTGCTTCAAATACTATTACTGCTGTCACTGCTTCAAATACTATTACTGCTGCCACTACCACAAATACTATTACTGCTGCCACTGCTTCAAATACTATTACTGCTGTCACTGCTTCAAATACTATTACTGCTGCCACTACCACAAATACTATTACTGCTGCCACTGCTTCAAATACTATTACTGCTGCCACTACCACAAATACTATTACTGCTGCCACTACCACAAATACTATTACTGCTGCCACTGCTTCAAATACTATTACTGCTGTCACTGCTTCAAATACTATTACTGCTGCCACTACCACAAATACTATTACTGCTGCCACTGCTTCAAATACTATTACTGCTGTCACTGCTTCAAATACTATTACTGCTGCCACTACCACAAATACTATTACTGCTGCCACTGCTTCAAATACTATTACTGCTGCCACTACCACAAATACTATTACTGCTGCCACTACCACAAATACTATTACTGCTGCCACTGCTTCAAATACTATTACTGCTGCCACTACCACAAATACTATTACTGCTGCCACTGCTTCAAATACTATTACTGCTGTCACTGCTTCAAATACTATTACTGCTGCCACTACCACAAATACTATTACTGCTGCCACTGCTTCAAATACTATTACTGCTGCCACTACCACAAATACTATTACTGCTGCCACTACCACAAATACTATTACTGCTGCCACTGCTTCAAATACTATTACTGCTGCCACTACCACAAATACTATTACTGCTGCCACTGCTTCAAATACTATTACTGCTGCCACTACCACAAATACTATTACTGCTGCCACTACCACAAATACTATTACTGCTGTCACTGCTTCAAATACTATTACTGCTGCCACTACCACAATTAGTGCTACTAATATCAACACTGCTCCTACTTACTACTTTTACTACTACTAATACTGTTACTTCTACCACCACGACTGCTACTATGACTGTTACGAAAACTATTACTACTACTTTTACTGCAAATACTACTGACTGTACAGCTAGTAGTATTACTACTTTTAATACTGCAACTGTTGCTATTAGCCTACTGTTACTATTACTCTAAATAGTATTTCTGCTACAACTGCTACAACTACTTTAGATAGATAGATAAATAGATAGATAGATAGATAGATAGATAGATACTTTATTCATCCTGAAGGATGAATTTTTTTTTTTTTTTAGATAGATAGATTGATTGATTTAACTACTACTAATACTATTACTGCAACTACCATTACTACTAAATCTTTCATTGTTACCACTACTAAAATTATCACTGCTTCTGATACTAGTACTGTCTACAGTACTACAATTACTATTATTATTACCATACTGCTATTGCTACTACTATTACTGCTACTACCTTTATTACCACTCCTATTACTTTTACTACTACAAAAATTATTTACTATCATGGCTATTATTAATAATTGCTATTATTACTGAGATTAGTATCACTACTATTACTGCTACTACTCCCTCCACAACTATACAAATATGACTACTTATTCCTACTACACCTATTACTGTCACTATTAATACTCTTACTACCGATACTAGTACAAGCACAAGTACTACTTGTAATACTTGTAATGATAATTGCTGTTACTAACTATTTGTACTATACTACTGCTACTGCCACTATTTATATTTTGATACTTGTACTGGGATAACTAAACCAATACTGCTCCAGCTGTGGGAGTGAGTGGGAGTGAGTCCATGTGACTGCTGGTAGACGGCATGTATGATTTGTACAGCCACTCTGCTGCTTGTGTGTTTAGCTTGAACTGCAGTGCTGACTCTCGAATGCTGCACTTTGAGAGGCAGTGGGATTAATAATCCTGCCACGGCTTCTCTCGGCCTCCGATAGGTGGCTTGAAGTAACGCCAAATGAACAGAGTTACAATTATTGCCTCCCCTCGTGTCTCTCTCTCGCCCTCTCGGCTGCTCTGTGTCGTTCCAACTCTCTTTGTCTTCCTCCCGGCTCAGTTCTGCTCTGCCTGATGTGTTTCATCACGTTCTGAAAATTCAAAATAAACAACATTACCACAGCATTCAAGCACAGAAAATAAAATCGCTTCCCTGTTTCTCTCTCTGTTTCACTCCCCCCCTCCCTCTCCCCATCTCCCCCTTTGCCTTTGCCTCTTATCAGTGTCCGTCCTGGCCAACCCCCCCCACCCCACCCCACCTGTAGCGCCAGGCCACATCGCCACCGTTACTCATTAACCAGGACTTCCTTTTATCCAGCCCAGACAACCCTGAGGTCACTGCCCGACCCACAGCGCTCAGTTTCAGATGGAGCTTACCTCTCCATACTGATATAATGCTCAGCTTGTTTTCTGACCCGCACGTGGTCAAAAACACAAATAAGTAGGGAAATAGTGACCTCTCATTAGAAATGCACAGAATGTAAGACTCTACTCTGAAGTGCTCCGCTCTCATCCCATCAATACCAGCCCACAGTTGTCTGCAGGTGTAATTTCTGCTTCCCCCTCAGCGCTGCAGCTAGCAGTGCGTGATTAATTGATCTGACTAATGCTTCTGAGGAGCTGTTGACTCAGTCTTGCCTTGGTGTGTGATATCAGTGCCTTAAATTCCATATTTTTATTGGTGGGGCTGAAGGAAAAAAACGGGAAAGTGAAAGAAAAGTGATGATAGCATTCAAACCTGGATTGTGGTCCCCCTTTATTGATAAGATAGACGGGGAGAAGTGTGTTTTGGTGGCAAAGAGGGCCTGAGAGCGAGAGAGAAAGAGAGAGAGAGAGAAAGAGAGAGAGAGAGAGAGAGAGAGAGAGCTCTTACTGGCTTTTGAATGATTTGTACCACTTCACACTCCCAATGTCAAAGCTGTTTGCCTTACTTTTCAATACTTACGATCACATATGATATGTAGAATTGTGCAATTCATGTCTTCAAGCCAAATATTTTATATAGACTTGCTTTTATAGCTTTGGGAAAGTGCATTTTGAAGGTTTGCTTTGGCAAAATTGTTTCTGGTGCACCATCAGGCCAATAAAGTCTCTGAATTTCAGTTTTGAGAAAGCACCGGAGGAAGAGGGAAGGTGGGTGGTGAGAGGAAAGAGTCAAACGAGGAGAGGTAAAGGTTTTAAAGGTGGACCTTGGCCTGAACATTTGGGAATGCTGATCCCTGACTCGTCCGCCAACACGAGGGTTTTGAGTTTGATATGAGCAGCCACAGGGAGCCGGGTCTCTACCGGTCTAGATAGGAAGGAGTGTGATGGCTTCTGTCAGTAGTCAGATATGTGGCACACACACTGGACTGGTAGAGCTTCTGGACCAGAGCTGGCAGCAGGAAGTCAGGAGGCAGGAGCGGGCAGGTAGCAGAGAAGCAGGAAGGTGAGGAGGTGAGCAGGTGTGTTGGTATGTTGCGAGCTTTGCAATTGTGTCACAAATCTCCTAGCAACCATGTTTGGAGGCCATAAACATGTGGTGAAAAATCTTTTTTCCTCAACTGTGACTTGACCTCCTTTAGTTGCAAAATTTGTCAGTGATGTTTTCAATCTTTCCACCAACTTCAGTTATGAAACACTTATTTTCCAATATTACATTTTACACTTTACACCTTCATTACGAATGCTTAGCAATATTAAATGAAAAGCATATAAGCCTACTGTTGTAAAAAAAAACATAATAATCACAGTACATTTACTTGTACAGCTATACTTATATAAGTCTTTTGTAAGGACAAAGGTATAAAACAATGAACACGTAAAAAGCAAAGTGAAAGCTAATAATAACATGATAAGTTAAATATAATTTATGCAAAACGTACAGATCACAAAACACAGAACTATTCAAACAATAATCTGGAAAACAATGTACTCTATATAGCAAAACTACTGCTGTGCCATCCTTGACTATTCTACAATATTACAAGTACAACTGCATTTTTCAAAATAAGATAAACTAAAAAGTTAGAACATCTCAAATGAGTCATGAAATGAAAGCAGTAAAGACATAAAGTAGATCCCCCCAACAAACGGATGAAACTCAACAGCCACGCAGCACACAGTGGTTTTCTGATGAATATGATGGTGGTGATGCATTAATGTGAAAATGCCCCACATTTCAGACAGACATTTTCCCATATTGTTTTTTAGGTGACAATATTACATTTTTCTTCCTGCTGGCTGCTGGAGCTCCAAGGCAACACACAGCCCTGGGTGGTTAGCGGTGCAGCGGTGTGCACTGCGCTGTGAGCTGATGCTGCCTCAGATAGAGGCCCTCCCTCCATTACTGCCAATTACAGCCCTGAACTCTGTTTGAAGTTAATGTGGACTTGCTTGACTCAGCCCTGGCAGCCACTGCAGCCCCGCTCACCATTACAGCTCCCGGTCTGCAGCGCTGCACAGCAACCAGGTGCATTTACCTGAGTGCTGTACTTAAGCACATTTTTTGTGTATCTGTACTTTACTTGATTTTTTTTTTTTTTTTTTTTGGTAACTTATGACTTTTACTCCACTGCATTTAAAAGGCAGATATTGCACTTTTGACTCCTCTACACGTCTATGAAAGGTGTCAGTACTCGTTACATTAAATTATACAACAGTTAGTGCTGACATACAGTGTAACAGCACTGTGGCATTTTACTATCATGTATTCGTGCAGTAATAACCGTTAACTGCATTAACGTTTGGGCTATTGTGACATGAATCACATCTCAGCACTGTGTCGGCTCAAAGTTGGACACGTTTCTAAAAATAAACAGAGTTAAATCAAAAATGGTGATCAAAGGACAGCGTGCTCACGGTGGCAGTCGGGAAACTATTCAGCTCCGTTGCTTTGACTTCTGACAGAACTCTTTGTGTTGATAGAGGCGGGAAATTGATTAAATGAGTAAATGATCAGTAAAGAATCTGTTTGGGTCTTATTACCGTTATTTGATGAACGGTATAGTTTGTAGAACTGTTGCTGAAAAGCGTTATCGCACTCGAGGTTGTGCTGTTATACTGAATGCGGTTGTGGTTACCACCAGAAACACCATAGTACCTGTTCTCAACTGGGTTTGAAGTAAAAGGGGAGATTTGTCACCCAGCTCGATGTCCGCGTTCAAAGTAAAATGCCTCCGTTCCATTTTGTCAGCAAAGCGTAAATGTCGAAGCCGCTGGTGGTCGGTGCATTTGTGCAGCGTGGATGTTCTCCAAGCAGGTGGGTGCATTCATCAGGTGGCTTCAGGGAGTTACCTGGTTCTGTAAATGCTTTGTGAAAACAATACAGTAATGTGTTTAAATTAAAAAGGAAATGGACTTTTGAATATTACTCCTGTACTTTAACCCGAGTAAACAACTGCGTAACTTTCACTTGTAGTGGAGTAATATTTGACCAGGTGTATCTATATCTGACTCGAGTAATGGGGTTGTATCATTTGTTCATCACCGCTAGTCTCAACATTTTCATTCATCATTCATCATTTATAAACTGAAAAGAATATTATAATAAAAGAATATTATATGTGCATAGGTAGGTTGATGTTTTTTCTTTCATTTATTGCTCTGATGGTTCAGCATTTTTTTATTAGTGATGTATTACTTCACCTAAAATAAAAAAGGTAGGGAATGGCATTTAGGTTCAGTGTCTCAAGTTGATAAGATTTGGTATGAGTTCCTGCTAAATGCCTTAAAGATAAAGAAAAATGCTAAAATAAAGAAGCTGGGCGAGGAAGGCAGGAGGCTGAGTGGATGAATCATTAATGCAGCAGGTATGCCCCATGCCGTTATCAGCTGGCAGCGAGCCAGGCCGAAGCCGAGAAACAACAACAACTCAAAAAAAAAAAAACAGAAAAAGAAAAAGAAAAAGAAAGAAACAGCTTATCAGTGGAGGCCGGCCTCGCTGCAGACCGCCCAGGTCTCCAGACCTCAGAATGAACCGGGGCTGTTTCTGCCACAGGAACAGGTGAGCAGGGGCTCAGGTGAAAACAGGCCAAACATCCCAGGGAGGAAGAAAGACCTGGGACCTCTCTAACAGTTCA